>NC_068429.1:43989040-44219040 GCF_023373465.1 Oncorhynchus keta
ACCCTCTTAGAAACACAACTGTATATGAAGTCATATATCAACCACACACCCTCTTAGAAACACAACTGTATATCAACTCATATATCAACATTTACATTTACATTTACATTTAAGTCATTGAGCAGACGCTCTTATCCAGAGCGACTTACAAATTGGTGCATTCACCTTATGACATCCAGTGGAACAGTCACTTTACAATAGTGCATCTAAATCTTAAAAGGGGGGTGAGAAGGATTACTTATCCTATCCTAGGTATTCCTTAAAGAGGTGGGGTTTCAGGTGTCTCCGGAAGGTGGTGATTGACTCCGCTGTCTTGGCGTCGTGAGGGAGTTTGTTCCACCATTGGGGGGCCAGAGCAGCGAACAGTTTTGACTGGGCTGAGCGGGAACTGTACTTCCTCAGTGGTAGGGAGGCGAGCAGGCCAGAGGTGGATCAACCACACACCCTCTTAGAAACACAACTGTATATCAACTCATATATCAACCACACACCCTCTTGGGAAACACAACTATATGTCAACTCATATATCAACCACACACCCTCTTAGAAACACAACTATATGTCAACTCATATATCAACCACACACCCTCTTAGAAACACAACTGTATATCAACTCATATATCAACCACACACCCTCTTAGAAACACAACTGTATATCAACTCATATATCAACCACACACCCTCTTAGAAACACAACTGTATATCAACTCATATATCAACCACACACCCTCTTAGAAAAACAACTATATGTCAACTCATATATCAACCACACACCCTCTTAGAAACACAACTGTATATCAACTCATATATCAACCACACACCCTCTTAGAAACACAACTGTATATCAACTCATATATCAACCACACACCCTCTTAGAAACACAACTGTATATCAACTCATATATCAACCACACACCCTCTTAGAAACACAACTGTATATCAACTCATATATCAACCACACACCCTCTTGGGAAACACAACTATATGTCAACTCATATATCAACCACACACCCTCTTAGAAACACAACTGTATATCAACTCATATATCAACCACACACCCTCTTAGAAACACAACTATATGTCAACTCATATATCAACCACACACCCTCTTGGGAAACACAACTGTATATCAACTCATATATCAACCACACACCCTCTTAGAAGCACAACTGTATATCAACTCATATATCAACCACACACCCTCTTAGAAACACAACTGTATATGGACTCATATATCAACCACACACCCTCTTAGAAACACAACTGTATATCAACTCATATATCAACATTTACATTTACATTTAAGTCATTTAGCAGACACTCTTATCCAGAGCGACTTACAAATTGGTGCATTCACCTTATGACATCCAGTGGAACAGTCACTTTACAATAGTGCATCTAAATCTTAAAAGGGGGGAGAAGGATTACTTATCCTATCCTAGGTATTCCTTAAAGAGGTGGGGTTTCAGGTGTCTCCGGAAGGTGGTGATTTACTCCGCTGTCCTGGCGTCGTGAGGGAGTTTGTTCCACCATTGGGGGGCCAGAGCAGCGAACAGTTTTGACTGGGCTGAGCGGGAACTGTACTTCCTCAGTGGTAGGGAGGCGAGCAGGCCAGAGGTGGATCAACCACACACCCTCTTAGAAACACAACTGTATATCAACTCATATATCAACCACACACCCTCTTGGGAAACACAACTATATGTCAACTCATATATCAACCACACACCCTCTTAGAAACACAACTATATGTCAACTCATATATCAACCACACACCCTCTTAGAAACACAACTGTATATCAACTCATATATCAACCACACACCCTCTTAGAAACACAACTATATGTCAACTCATATATCAACCACACACCCTCTTGGGAAACACAACTATATGTCAACTCATATATCAACCACACACCCTCTTAGAAACACAACTGTATATCAACTCATATATCAACCACACACCCTCTTAGAAACACAACTGTATATCAACTCATATATCAACCACACACCCTCTTGGGAAACACAACTATATGTCAACTCATATATCAACCACACACCCTCTTAGAAACACAACTGTATATCAACTCATATATCAACCACACACCCTCTTAGAAACACAACTGTATATCAACTCATATATCAACCACACACCCTCTTGGGAAACACAACTATATGTCAACTCATATATCAACCACACACCCTCTTATAAACACAACTGTATATCAACTCATATATCAACCACACACCCTCTTAGAAACACAACTATATGTCAACTCATATATCAACCACACACCCTCTTAGAAACACAACTGTATATCAACTCATAAATCAACCACACACCCTCTTAGAAACACAACTGTATATCAACTCATATATCAACCACACACCCTCTTGGGAAACACAACTACATGTCAACTCATATATCAACCACACACCCTCTTAGAAACACAACTGTATATCAACTCATATATCAACCACACACCCTCTTAGAAACACAACTGTATATCAACTCATATATCAACCACACACCCTCTTAGAAACACAACTGTATGTCAACTCATATATCAACCACACACCCTCTTAGAAACACAACTGTATATCAACTCATATATCAACCACACACCCTCTTGAAACACAACTATATATCAACTCATATATCAACCACACACCCTCTTAGAAACACAACTGTATATCAACTCATATATCAACCACACACCCTCTTAGAAACACAACTATATCAACTCATATATCAACCACACCCCTCTGAGAAACACAACTGTATATCAACTCATATATCAACCACACACCCTCTTAGAAACACAACTGTATATGAACTCATATATCACCACACACCCTCTTAGAAACACAACTGTATATCAACTCATATATCAACCACACACCCTCTTAGAAACACAACTGTATATCAACTCATATATCAACCACACACCCTCTTGGGAAACACAACTATATGTCAACTCATATATCAACCACACACCCTCTTAGAAACACAACTGTATATCAACTCATATATCAACCACACACCATCTTAGAAACACAACTGTATATCAACTCATATATCAACCACACACCCTCTTGGGAAACACAACTATATGTCAACTCATATATCAACCACACACCCTCTTAGAAACACAACTGTATATCAACTCATATATCAACCACACACCCTCTTAGAAACACAACTGTATATCAACTCATATATCAACCACACACCCTCTTGGGAAACACAACTATATGTCAACTCATATATCAACCACACACCCTCTTAGAAACACAACTGTATATCAACTCATATATCAACCACACACCCTCTTGGGAAACACAACTATATGTCAACTCATATATCAACCCCACACCCTCTTAGAAACACAACTGTATATCAACTCATATATCAACCACACACCCTCTTAGAAACACAACTATATGTCAACTCATATATCAACCACACACCCTCTTGGGAAACACAACTATATGTCAACTCATATATCAACCACACACCCTCTTAGAAACACAACTGTATATCAACTCATATATCAACCACACACCCTCTTAGAAACACAACTGTATATCAACTCATATATCAACCACACACCCTCTTGGGAAACACAACTATATGTCAACTCATATATCAACCACACACCCTCTTAGAAACACAACTGTATATCAACTCATATATCAACCACACACCCTCTTAGAAACACAACTGTATATCAACTCATATATCAACCACACACCCTCTTGGGAAACACAACTATATGTCAACTCATATATCAACCACACACCCTCTTAGAAACACAACTGTATATCAACTCATATATCAACCACACACCCTCTTAGAAACACAACTATATGTCAACTCATATATCAACCACACACCCTCTTAGAAACACAACTGTATATCAACTCATATATCAACCACACACCCTCTTAGAAACACAACTGTATATCAACTCATATATCAACCACACACCCTCTTGGGAAACACAACTACATGTCAACTCATATATCAACCACACACCCTCTTAGAAACACAACTGTATATCAACTCATATATCAACCACACACCCTCTTAGAAACACAACTGTATATCAACTCATATATCAACCACACACCCTCTTGGGAAACACAACTATATGTCAACTCATATATCAACCACACACCCTCTTAGAAACACAACTGTATATCAACTCATATATCAACCACACACCCTCTTGGGAAACACAACTATATGTCAACTCATATATCAACCACACACCCTCTTAGAAACACAACTGTATATCAACTCATATATCAACCACACACCCTCTTAGAAACACAACTGTATATCAACTCATATATCAACCACACACCCTCTGAGAAACACAACTGTATATCAACTCATATATCAACCACACACCCTCTTAGAAACACAACTGTATATGAACTCATATATCTACCACACACCCTCTTAGAAACACAACTGTATATCAACTCATATATCAACCACACACCCTCTTAGAAACACAACTGTATATCAACTCATATATCAACCACACACCCTCTTGGGAAACACAACTATATGTCAACTCATATATCAACCACACACACTCTTAGAAACACAACTGTATATCAACTCATATATCAACCACACACCATCTTAGAAACACAACTGTATATCAACTCATATATCAACCACACACCCTCTTGGGAAACACAACTATATGTCAACTCATATATCAACCACACACCCTCTTAGAAACACAACTGTATATCAACTCATATATCAACCACACACCCTCTTAGAAACACAACTGTATATCAACTCATATATCAACCACACACCCTCTTGGGAAACACAACTATATGTCAACTCATATATCAACCACACACCCTCTTAGAAACGCAACTGTATATCAACTCATATATCAACCACACACCCTCTTGGGAAACACAACTATATGTCAACTCATATATCAACCCCACACCCTCTTAGAAACACAACTGTATATCAACTCATATATCAACCACACACCCTCTTAGAAACACAACTGTATATCAACTCATATATCAACCACACACCCTCTTGGGAAACACAACTATATGTCAACTCATATATCAACCACACACCCTCTTAGAAACACAACTGTATATCAACTCATATATCAACCACACACCCTCTTAGAAACACAACTGTATATCAACTCATATATCAACCACACACCCTCTTGGGAAACACAACTCTATGTCAACTCATATATCAACCACACACCCTCTTAGAAACACAACTGTATATCAACTCATATATCAACCACACACCCTCTTAGAAACACAACTGTATATATATCAACTCATATATCAACCACACACCCTCTTGGGAAACACAACTACATGTCAACTCATATATCAACCACACACCCTCTTAGAAACACAACTGTATATCAACTCATATATCAACCACACACCATCTTAGAAACACAACTGTATATCAACTCATATATCAACCACACACCCTCTTGGGAAACACAACTATATGTCAACTCATATATCAACCACACACCCTCTTAGAAACACAACTGTATATCAACTCATATATCAACCACACACCCTCTTAGAAACACAACTGTATATCAACTCATATATCAACCACACACCCTCTTGGGAAACACAACTATATGTCAACTCATATATCAACCACACACCCTCTTAGAAACACAACTGTATATCAACTCATATATCAACCACACACCCTCTTGGGAAACACAACTATATGTCAACTCATATATCAACCACACACCCTCTTAGAAACACAACTGTATATCAACTCATATATCAACCACACACCCTCTTAGAAACACAACTGTATATCAACTCATATATCAACCACACACACCCTCTTGGGAAACACAACTATATGTCAACTCATATATCAACCACACACCCTCTTAGAAACACAACTGTATATCAACTCATATATCAACCACACACCCTCTTAGAAACACAACTGTATATCAACTCATATATCAACCACACACCCTCTTGGGAAACACAACTATATGTCAACTCATATATCAACCACACACCCTCTTAGAAACACAACTGTATATCAACTCATATATCAACCACACACCCTCTTAGAAACACAACTGTATATCAACTCATATATCAACCACACACCCTCTTGGGAAACACAACTACATGTCAACTCATATATCAACCACACACCCTCTTAGAAACACAACTGTATATCAACTCATATATCAACCACACACCCTCTTAGAAACACAACTGTATATGAACTCATATATCTACCACACACCCTCTTAGAAACACAACTGTATATCAACTCATATATCAACCACACACCCTCTTAGAAACACAACTGTATATCAACTCATATATCAACCACACACCCTCTTGGGAAACACAACTATATGTCAACTCATATATCAACCACACACCCTCTTAGAAACACAACTGTATATCAACTCATATATCAACCACACACCCTCTTAGAAACACAACTGTATATCAACTCATATATCAACCACACACCCTCTTAGAAACACAACTGTATATCAACTCATATATCAACCACACACCCTCTTAGAAACACAACTGTATATCAACTCATATATCAACCACACACCCTCTTAGAAACACAACTGTATATCAACTCATATATCAACCACACACCCTCTTAGAAACACAACTGTATATCAACTCATATATCAACCACACACCCTCTTACAAACACAACTGTATATCAACTCATATATCAACCACACACCCTCTTAGAAACACAACTGTATATCAACTCATATATCAACCACACACCCTCTTAGAAACACAACTGTATATCAACTCATATATCAACCACACACCCTCTTAGAAACACAACTGTATATCAACTCATATATCAACCACACACCCTCTTAGAAACACAACTGTATATCAACTCATATATCAACCACACACCCTCTTAGAAACACAACTGTATATCAACTCATATATCAACCACACACCCTCTTAGAAACACAACTGTATATCAACTCAAATATCAACCACACACCCTCTTAGAAACACAACTGTATATCAACTCATATATCAACCACACACCCTCTTAGAAACACAACTATATATCAACTCATATATCAACCACACACCCTCTTAGAAACACAACTATATATCAACTCATATATCAACCACACACCCTCTTAGAAACACAACTATATGTCAACTCATATATCAACCACACACCCTCTTAGAAACACAACTGTATATCAACTCATATATCAACCACACACCCTCTTAGAAACACAACTATATGTCAACTCATATATCAACCACACACCCTCTTAGAAACACAACTATATATCAACTCATATATCAACCACACACCCTCTTAGAAACACAACTGTATATCAACTCATATATCAACCACACACCCTCTTAGAAACACAACTGTATATCAACTCATATATCAACCACACACCCTCTTAGAAACACAACTGTATATCAACTCATATATCAACCACACACCCTCTTAGAAACACAACTGTATATCAACTCATATATCAACCACACACCCTCTTAGAAACACAACTATATGTCAACTCATATATCAACCACACACCCTCTTAGAAACACAACTGTATATCAACTCATATATCAACCACACACCCTCTTAGAAACACAACTGTATATCAACTCATATATCAACCACACACCCTCTTGGGAAACACAACTATATGTCAACTCATATATCAACCACACACCCTCTTAGAAACACAACTGTATATCAACTCATATATCAACCACACACCCTCTTAGAAACACAACTGTATATCAACTCATATATCAACCACACACCCTCTTAGAAACACAACTGTATATCAACTCATATATCAACCACACACCCTCTTAGAAACACAACTGTATATCAACTCATATATCAACCACACACCCTCTTAGAAACACAACTGTATATCAACTCATATATCAACCACACACCCTCTTAGAAACACAACTGTATATCAACTCATATATCAACCACACACCCTCTTAGAAACACAACTGTATATCAACTCATATATCAACCACACACCCTCTTAGAAACACAACTGTATATCAACTCATATATCAACCACACACCCTCTTAGAAACACAACTGTATATCAACTCATATATCAACCACACACCCTCTTAGAAACACAACTGTATATCAACTCATATATCAACCACACACCCTCTTAGAAACACAACTGTATATCAACTCATATATCAACCACACACCCTCTTAGAAACACAACTGTATATCAACTCATATATCAACCACACACCCTCTTAGAAACACAACTGTATATCAACTCATATATCAACCACACACCCTCTTAGAAACACAACTGTATATCAACTCATATATCAACCACACACCCTCTTAGAAACACAACTGTATATCAACTCATATATCAACCACACACCCTCTTAGAAACACAACTGTATATCAACTCATATATCAACCACACACCTCTTAGAAACACAACTGTATATCAACTCATATATCAACCACACACCTCTTAGAAACACAACTGTATATCAACTCATATATCAACCACACACCCTCTTAGAAACACAACTGTATATCAACTCATATATCAACCACACACCCTCTTAGAAACACAACTATATATCAACTCATATATCAACCACACACCCTCTTAGAAACACAACTGTATATCAACTCATATATCAACCACACACCCTCTTAGAAACACAACTGTATATCAACTCATATATCAACCACACACCCTCTTAGAAACACAACTGTATATCAACTCATATATCAACCACACACCCTCTTAGAAACACAACTATATGTCAACTCATATATCAACCACACACCCTCTTGGGAAACACAACTATATGTCAACTCATATATCAACCACACACCCTCTTAGAAACACAACTGTATATCAACTCATATATCAACCACACACCCTCTTAGAAACACAACTGTATATCAACTCAAATATCAACCACACACCCTCTTAGAAACACAACTGTATATCAACTCATATATCAACCACACACCCTCTTAGAAACACAACTATATATCAACTCATATATCAACCACACACCCTCTTAGAAACACAACTATATATCAACTCATATATCAACCACACACCCTCTTGGGAAACACAACTATATGTCAACTCATATATCAACCACACACCCTCTGAGAAACACAACTGTATATCAACTCATATATCAACCACACACCCTCTTAGAAACACAACTATATGTCAACTCATATATCAACCACACACCCTCTTAGAAACACAACTATATATCAACTCATATATCAACCACACACCCTCTTAGAAACACAACTGTATATCAACTCATATATCAACCACACACCCTCTTAGAAACACAACTGTATATCAACTCATATATCAACCACACACCCTCTTAGAAACACAACTGTATATCAACTCATATATCAACCACACACCCTCTTAGAAACACAACTATATATCAACTCATATATCAACCACACACCCTCTGGGAAACACAACTATATGTCAACTCATATATCAACCACACACCCTCTTAGAAACACAACTGTATATGAACTCATATATCAACCACACACCCTCTTAGAAACACAACTGTATATCAACTCATATATCAACCACACACCCTCTTGGGAAACACAACTATATGTCAACTCATATATCAACCACACACCCTCTTAGAAACACAACTGTATATCAACTCATATATCAACCACACACCCTCTTAGAAACACAACTGTATATCAACTCATATATCAACCACACACCCTCTTAGAAACACAACTGTATATCAACTCATATATCAACCACACACCCTCTTAGAAACACAACTGTATATCAACTCATATATCAACCACACACCCTCTTAGAAACACAACTGTATATCAACTCATATATCAACCACACACCCTCTTAGAAACACAACTGTATATCAACTCCTATATCAACCACACACCCTCTTAGAAACACAACTGTATATCAACTCATATATCAACCACACACCTCTTAGAAACACAACTGTATAAACTCATATATCAACCACACACCCTCTTAGAAACACAACTGTATATCAACTCATATATCAACCACACACCCTCTTAGAAACACAACTGTATATCAACTCATATATCAACCACACACCCTCTTAGAAACACAACTGTATATCAACTCATATATCAACCACACACCCTCTTAGAAACACAACTGTATATCAACTCATATATCAACCACACACCCTCTTAGAAACACAACTGTATATCAACTCATATATCAACCACACACCCTCTTAGAAACACAACTATATATCAACTCATATATCAACCACACACCCTCTTAGAAACACAACTGTATATCAACTCATATATCAACCACACACTCTCTTACAAGCACAACTGTATATCAACTCATATATCAACCACACACCCTCTTAGAAACACAACTGTATATCAACTCATATATCAACCACACACCCTCTTAGAAACACAACTGTATATCAACTCATATATCAACCACACACTCTCTTAGAAGCACAACTGTATATCAACTCATATATCAACCACACACCCTCTTAGAAACACAACTGTATATCAACTCATATATCAACCACACACCCTCTTAGAAACACAACTATATGTCAACTCATATATCAACCACACACCCTCTTAGAAACACAACTGTATATCAACTCATATATCAACCACACACTCTCTTAGAAGCACAACTGTATATCAACTCATATATCAACCACACACCCTCTTAGAAACACAACTGTATATCAACTCATTTATCAACCACACACCCTCTTAGAAACACAACTATATGTCAACTCATATATCAACCACACACCCTCTTGGGAAACACAACTATATGTCAACTCATATATCAACCACACACCCTCTTAGAAACACAACTGTATATCAACTCATATATCAACCACACACCCTCTTAGAAACACAACTGTATATCAACTCATATATCAACCACACACCCTCTTAGAAACACAACTGTATATCAACTCATATATCAACCACACACCCTCTTAGAAACACAACTATATATCAACTCATATATCAACCACACACCCTCTTAGAAACACAACTGTATATCAACTCATATATCAACCACACACTCTCTTAGAAGCACAACTGTATATCAACTCCTATATCAACCACACACCCTCTTAGAAACACAACTGTATATGAACTCATATATCAACCACACACCCTCTTAGAAACACAACTGTATATCAACTCATATATCAACCACACACCCTCTTAGAAACACAACTGTATATCAACTCATATATCAACCACACACCCTCTTAGAAACACAACTGTATATCAACTCATATATCAACCACACACCCTCTTAGAAACACAACTGTATATCAACTCATATATCAACCACACACCCTCTTAGAAACACAACTGTATATCAACCACACACCCTCTTAGAAACACAACTGTATATCAACTCATATATCAACCACACACCCTCTTAGAAACACAACTGTATATCAACTCATATATCAACCACACACCCTCTTAGAAACACAACTGTATATCAACTCATATATCAACCACACACCCTCTTAGAAGCACAACTGTATATCAACTCATATATCAACCACACACCCTCTTAGAAACACAACTGTATATCAACTCATATATCAACCACACACTCTCTTAGAAGCACAACTGTATATCAACTCATATATCAACCACACACCCTCTTAGAAACACAACTGTATATGAACTCATATATCAACCACACACCCTCTTAGAAACACAACTGTATATCAACTCATATATCAACATTTACATTTACATTTACATTTAAGTCATTTAGCAGACGCTCTTATCCAGAGCGACTTACAAATTGGTGCATTCACCTTATGACATCCAGTGGAACAGTCACTTTACAATAGTGCATCTAAATCTTAAAAGGGGGGTGAGAAGGATTACTTATCCTATCCTAGGTATTCCTTAAAGAGGTGGGGTTTCAGGTGTCTCCGGAAGGTGGTGATTGACTCCGCTGTCTTGGCGTCGTGAGGGACTTTGTTCCACCATTGGGGGGCCAGAGCAGCGAACAGTTTTGACTGGGCTGAGCGGGAACTGTACTTCCTCAGTGGTAGGGAGGCGAGCAGGCCAGAGGTGGATCAACCACACACCCTCTTAGAAACACAACTGTATATCAACTCATATATCAACCACACACCCTCTTGGGAAACACAACTATATGTCAACTCATATATCAACCACACACCCTCTTAGAAACACAACTATATGTCAACTCATATATCAACCACACACCCTCTTAGAAACACAACTGTATATCAACTCATATATCAACCACACACCCTCTTAGAAACACAACTGTATATCAACTCATATATCAACCACACACCCTCTTAGAAACACAACTGTATATCAACTCATATATCAACCACACACCCTCTTAGAAAAACAACTATATGTCAACTCATATATCAACCACACACCCTCTTAGAAACACAACTGTATATCAACTCATATATCAACCACACACCCTCTTAGAAACACAACTGTATATCAACTCATATATCAACCACACACCCTCTTAGAAACACAACTGTATATCAACTCATATATCAACCACACACCCTCTTAGAAACACAACTGTATATCAACTCATATATCAACCACACACCCTCTTGGGAAACACAACTATATGTCAACTCATATATCAACCACACACCCTCTTAGAAACACAACTGTATATCAACTCATATATCAACCACACACCCTCTTAGAAACACAACTGTATATCAACTCATATATCAACCACACACACTCTTAGAAACACAACTGTATATCAACTCATATATCAACCACACACCCTCTTAGAAACACAACTGTATATCAACTCATATATCAACCACACACCCTCTTAGAAACACAACTGTATATCAACTCATATATCAACCACACACCCTCTTAGAAACACAACTGTATATCAACTCATATATCAACCACACACCCTCTTAGAAACACAACTATATGTCAACGCATATATCAACCACACACCCTCTTAGAAACACAACTGTATATCAACTCATATATCAACCACACACCCTCTTAGAAACACAACTGTATATGAACTCATATATCAACCACACACCCTCTTAGAAACACAACTGTATATCAACTCATATATCAACATTTACATTTACATTTAAGTCATTTAGCAGACACTCTTATCCAGAGCGACTTACAAATTGGTGCATTCACCTTATGACATCCAGTGGAACAGTCACTTTACAATAGTGCATCTAAATCTTAAAAGGGGGGGGGGGGAGAAGGATTACTTATCCTATCCTAGGTATTCCTTAAAGAGGTGGGGTTTCAGGTGTCTCCGGAAGGTGGTGATTTACTCCGCTGTCCTGGCGTCGTGAGGGAGTTTGTTCCACCATTGGGGGGCCAGAGCAGCGAACAGTTTTGACTGGGCTGAGCGGGAACTGTACTTCCTCAGTGGTAGGGAGGCGAGCAGGCCAGAGGTGGATCAACCACACACCCTCTTAGAAACACAACTGTATATCAACTCATATATCAACCACACACCCTCTTGGGAAACACAACTATATGTCAACTCATATATCAACCACACACCCTCTTAGAAACACAACTATATGTCAACTCATATATCAACCACACACCCTCTTAGAAACACAACTGTATATCAACTCATATATCAACCACACACCCTCTTAGAAACACAACTATATGTCAACTCATATATCAACCACACACCCTCTTGGGAAACACAACTATATGTCAACTCATATATCAACCACACACCCTCTTAGAAACACAACTGTATATCAACTCATATATCAACCACACACCCTCTTAGAAACACAACTGTATATCAACTCATATATCAACCACACACCCTCTTGGGAAACACAACTATATGTCAACTCATATATCAACCACACACCCTCTTAGAAACACAACTATATGTCAACTCATATATCAACCACACACCCTCTTAGAAACACAACTGTATATCAACTCATATATCAACCACACACCCTCTTAGAAACACAACTATATGTCAACTCATATATCAACCACACACCCTCTTGGGAAACACAACTATATGTCAACTCATATATCAACCACACACCCTCTTAGAAACACAACTGTATATCAACTCATATATCAACCACACACCCTCTTAGAAACACAACTGTATATCAACTCATATATCAACCACACACCCTCTTGGGAAACACAACTATATGTCAACTCATATATCAACCACACACCCTCTTAGAAACACAACTGTATATCAACTCATATATCAACCACACACCCTCTTAGAAACACAACTGTATATCAACTCATATATCAACACCACACCCTCTTGGGAAACACAACTATATGTCAACTCATATATCAACCACACACCCTCTTAGAAACACAACTGTATATCAACTCATATATCAACCACACACCCTCTTAGAAACACAACTATATGTCAACTCATATATCAACCACACACCCTCTTAGAAACACAACTGTATATCAACTCATATATCAACCACACACCCTCTTAGAAACACAACTGTATATCAACTCATATATCAACCACACACCCTCTTGGGAAACACAACTACATGTCAACTCATATATCAACCACACACCCTCTTAGAAACACAACTGTATATCAACTCATATATCAACCACACACCCTCTTAGAAACACAACTGTATATCAACTCATATATCAACCACACACCCTCTTGGGAAACACAACTATATGTCAACTCATATATCAACCACACACCCTCTTAGAAACACAACTGTATATCAACTCATATATCAACCACACACCCTCTTGGGAAACACAACTATATGTCAACTCATATATCAACCACACACCCTCTTAGAAACACAACTGTATATCAACTCATATATCAACCACACACCTCTTAGAAACACAACTGTATATCAACTCATATATCAACCACACACCCTCTGAGAAACACAACTGTATATCAACTCATATATCAACCACACACCCTCTTAGAAACACAACTGTATATGAACTCATATATCTACCACACACCCTCTTAGAAACACAACTGTATATCAACTCATATATCAACCACACACCCTCTTAGAAACACAACTGTATATCAACTCATATATCAACCACACACCCTCTTGGGAAACACAACTATATGTCAACTCATATATCAACCACACACACTCTTAGAAACACAACTGTATATCAACTCATATATCAACCACACACCATCTTAGAAACACAACTGTATATCAACTCATATATCAACCACACACCCTCTTGGGAAACACAACTATATGTCAACTCATATATCAACCACACACCCTCTTAGAAACACAACTGTATATCAACTCATATATCAACCACACACCCTCTTAGAAACACAACTGTATATCAACTCATATATCAACCACACACCCTCTTGGGAAACACAACTATATGTCAACTCATATATCAACCACACACCCTCTTAGAAACACAACTGTATATCAACTCATATATCAACCACACACCCTCTTGGGAAACACAACTATATGTCAACTCATATATCAACCCCACACCCTCTTAGAAACACAACTGTATATCAACTCATATATCAACCACACACCCTCTTAGAAACACAACTGTATATCAACTCATATATCAACCACACACCCTCTTGGGAAACACAACTATATGTCAACTCATATATCAACCACACACCCTCTTAGAAACACAACTGTATATCAACTCATATATCAACCACACACCCTCTTAGAAACACAACTGTATATCAACTCATATATCAACCACACACCCTCTTGGGAAACACAACTCTATGTCAACTCATATATCAACCACACACCCTCTTAGAAACACAACTGTATATCAACTCATATATCAACCACACACCCTCTTAGAAACACAACTGTATATATATCAACTCATATATCAACCACACACCCTCTTGGGAAACACAACTACATGTCAACTCATATATCAACCACACACCCTCTTAGAAACACAACTGTATATCAACTCATATATCAACCACACACCATCTTAGAAACACAACTGTATATCAACTCATATATCAACCACACACCCTCTTGGGAAACACAACTATATGTCAACTCATATATCAACCACACACCCTCTTAGAAACACAACTGTATATCAACTCATATATCAACCACACACCCTCTTAGAAACACAACTGTATATCAACTCATATATCAACCACACACCCTCTTGGGAAACACAACTATATGTCAACTCATATATCAACCACACACCCTCTTAGAAACACAACTGTATATCAACTCATATATCAACCACACACCCTCTTGGGAAACACAACTATATGTCAACTCATATATCAACCACACACCCTCTTAGAAACACAACTGTATATCAACTCATATATCAACAACACACCCTCTTAGAAACACAACTGTATATCAACTCATATATCAACCACACACCCTCTTGGGAAACACAACTATATATCAACTCATATATCAACCACACACCCTCTTGGGAAACACAACTATATGTCAACTCATATATCAACCACACACCCTCTTAGAAACACAACTGTATATCAACTCATATATCAACCACACACCCTCTTAGAAACACAACTGTATATGAACTCATATATCAACCACACACCCTCTTAGAAACACAACTGTATATCAACTCATATATCAACCACACACCCTCTTAGAAACACAATTGTATATCAACTCATATATCAACCCCACACCCTCTTAGAAACACAACTGTATATCAACTCATATATCAACCACACAACCTCTTAGAAACACAACTGTATATCAACTCATATATCAACCACACACCATCTTAGAAACACAACTGTATATGAACTCATATATCAACCACACACCCTCTTAGAAACACAACTGTATATCAACTCATATATCAACCACACACCCTCTTAGAAACACAACTATATGTCAACTCATATATCAACCACACACCCTCTTAGAAACACAACTATATATCAACTCATATATCAACCACACACCCTCTTAGAAACACAACTGTATATCAACTCATATATCAACCACACACCCTCTTAGAAACACAACTGTATATCAACTCATATATCAACCACACACCCTCTTAGAAACACAACTGTATATCAACTCATATATCAACCACACACCCTCTTAGAAACACAACTATATATCAACTCATATATCAACCACACACCCTCTGGGAAACACAACTATATGTCAACTCATATATCAACCACACACCCTCCTAGAAACACAACTGTATATGAACTCATATATCAACCACACACCCTCTTAGAAACACAACTGTATATCAACTCATATATCAACCACACACCCTCTTGGGAAACACAACTATATGTCAACTCATATATCAACCACACACCCTCTTAGAAACACAACTGTATATCAACTCATATATCAACCACACACCCTCTTAGAAACACAACTGTATATCAACTCATATATCAACCACACACCCTCTTAGAAACACAACTGTATATCAACTCATATATCAACCACACACCCTCTTAGAAACACAACTGTATATCAACTCATATATCAACCACACACCCTCTTAGAAACACAACTGTATATCAACTCATATATCAACCACACACCCTCTTAGAAACACAACTGTATATCAACTCCTATATCAACCACACACCCTCTTAGAAACACAACTGTATATCAACTCATATATCAACCACACACCCTCTTAGAAACACAACTGTATATCAACTCATATATCAACCACACACCCTCTTAGAAACACAACTGTATATCAACTCATATATCAACCACACACCCTCTTAGAAACACAACTGTATATCAACTCATACATCAACCACACACCCTCTTAGAAACACAACTGTATATCAACTCATATATCAACCACACACCCTCTTAGAAACACAACTGTATAAACTCACAACCACACACCCTCTTAGAAACACAACTGTATATGAACTCATATATCAACCACACACCCTCTTAGAAACACAACTGTATATCAACTCATATATCAACCACACACCCTCTTAGAAACACAACTATATGTCAACTCATATATCAACCACACACCCTCTTAGAAACACAACTATATATCAACTCATATATCAACCACACACCCTCTTAGAAACACAACTGTATATCAACTCATATATCAACCACACACCCTCTTGGGAAACACAACTATATGTCAACTCATATATCAACCACACACCCTCTTAGAAACACAACTATATATCAACTCATATATCAACCACACACCCTCTTAGAAACACAACTGTATATCAACTCATATATCAACCACACACCCTCTTAGAAACACAACTGTATATCAACCACACACCCTCTTAGAAACACAACTATATATCAACTCATATATCAACCACACACCCTCTGAGAAACACAACTGTATATCAACTCATATATCAACCACACACCCTCTTAGAAACACAACTGTATACCAACTCATGTATCAACCACACACCCTCTGAGAAACACAACTGTATATCAACTCATATATCAACCACACACCCTCTTAGAAACACAACTGTATATCAACTCATATATCAACCACACACCCTCTTAGAAACACAACTATATATCAACTCATATATCAACCACACACCCTCTTAGAAACACAACTATATATCAACTCATATATCAACCCCACACCCTCTTAGAAACAATGCTATATATCATCTCCGACTCATATTAATATGCCCTAAGGAACATAACGCGGCAAACACATTTGAGTGGGTACTGTACATCATGATGACTCATTGTCTCTACATTGAAGTATGGCTTGGACAAGTAATCAAATAGAAATCTCAACCTTAAAGTTGAGAGAAATAATGAATCTGCAGGTTCTTATGTAATGTCACGAGTGCAACCTCCAATGACTTCCCCATGTAAAACGCTGTATCTTCCAGGAAGTAGAGAATGGTGAAAGGAAACGGTGGCTCCACACATTTGAGCCGTACCGTCGTCTGAAAGACGAGGATCCCATCATCCCATTTGGAGAGGGACCCATCATCTCGAAATGGGGGGCTATCTCCCGCGCCTCCCGTACAGGGTACCACACCACTGACCCCGTCCAGGCCACAGCCTGCCAGGGAAGCAACAGCACCACCCCCGTCAACTTCAGAGGTGAGGAGGGGATAGTGGTGGCGAGGCTTTAGCTTCGCGGGTTAACACGCTGTATTCACAGGAAACCTGGGTTCAAACCTTTCGGTTACAGCAGGGGCGGAAGGGTTCTGACATGTAGAAGTCAAATGTTGCCCCTCCTTTTGGCTTCTTGTCAATACTGCTATACTATTTGACTCATAGTCCCTCCGGTGGTGTGTACCGGGTGGAACCGGCAGCCGCACTGAAATGACAGCAGCCGTTATGGATTAAGAAAGCTACTCCGTGTTAAAACCGTCAGTCCTTTTGAATGATTATTCATTTGTCATTTCAGGTAATGAATGTGGAACATTGTGGTTCGAAATAAATCTCTTCAACCTCAGAGAGGTGCAGAACTCGCTCGGGCCGGCCGCTGTGCTGGCACCGAGCAGAAACGTCTTAACGTGTGGAGGGATTACAGTGTGAATATAAATGAAAGTTGTCTCTCATCTCCAGGCCCTGAATGCAACCCGGCTCTCTGCAGAGGCTCAGTGGAGCACCGGGTTCACTGCAGTCAGCGTTCCCCTGTGATCACTTCAGCATAGTGTGAAGGGCGGGGAAATGCATTGCTATCGGTTGTTCACTGTTACTATTCTAAATCTATGCTTGTTTATATTCCAGATTATGGCCCACACATCGGTCACGGGGACTACAGGTGGAGCTCCTGTGGGTCTGACTCGTCCAGCCACTCGAGTTTCCTAGAGAGGTATAGTATAGACTCTGTACCATACTATACTTTACTGTACTACAGTATAGACTCTGTACCATACTATACTTTACTGTACTACAGTATAGACTCTGTACCATACTATACTTTACTGTACTACAGTATAGACTCTGTACCATACTATACTTTACTGTACTACAGTATAGGCTCTGTACCATACTATACTTTACTGTACTACAGTATAGACTCTGTACCATACTATACTTTACTGTACTACAGTATAGACTCTGTACCATACTATACTTTACTGTACTACAGTATAGGCTCTGTACCATACTATACTTTACTGTACCACAGTATAGACTCTGTACCATACTATACTTTACTGTACCACAGTATAGACTCTGTACCATACTATACTTTACTGTACCACAGTATAGACTCTTTACCATACTATACTTTACTGTACTACATACAGTATAGACTCTGTACCATACTATACTTTACTGTACTACAGTATAGACTCTGTACCATACTATACTTTACTGTACCACAGTATAGGCTCTGTACCATACTATACTTTACTGTACCACAGTATAGACTCTGTACCATACTATACTTTACTGTACTACAGTATAGACTCTGTACCATACTATACTTTACTGTACTACAGTATAGACTCTGTACCATACTATACTTTACTGTACTACAGTATAGACTCTGTACCATACTATACTTTACTGTACTACAGTATAGACTCTGTACCATACTATACTTTACTGTACTACAGTATAGACTCTGTACCATACTATACTTTACTGTACTACAGTATAGACTCTGTACCATACTATACTTTACTGTACTACAGTATAGACTCTGTACCATACTATACTTTACTGTACCACAGTATAGACTCTGTACCATACTATACTTTACTGTACTACAGTATAGACTCTGTACCATACTATACTTTACTGTACTACAGTATAGACTCTGTACCATACTATACTTTACTGTACTATACTACATACCATATCTTATCACCCCCGTTTCTCTCTTTCCCCTAAACAAAGGCAGGTTTTCTTTAATTTCTGTATTTTTTTTGGGGGGGCGTTTTACTTCGATGTCCTCCTGTATGTTTGCAGCGGAGCGTTCGTTTGCTCGCCGTGACTGTGGGAGGTGTTGTTTTCAACCCTCTCCTCTCCTCTCCTCTCCTCTCCTCTCCTCTCCTCTCCTCTCCTCTCCTCTCCTCCCCTCTCCTCTCCTCTCCTCTCCTCCCCTCCCCTCCCCTCCCCTCCCCTCTCCTCCCCTCCCCTCCTCTCCTCCTCCTCCTCCTCTCATTGTACTGCAGTCGGTTCCTTTTCTCTCTCCTTAGACTATAAATAGAGCGGTTCTCTAAGCCCTCTGCTTGTTTGCTGCCTGTTCACGTTCTGACTCTGACTTACCGTCTCTGTATTTGTGATTGGAGTGGGGAATCTAGTCCTCTGTGCTCCACAAGTCTCTCGCTTTTACTGTCAGTACATCAGCTATTTGCATCATTTCACTCAGAATGCACATGAAATAACATTACAGTATAAAGGCACTGTTTCACCATCACTTTGAATATCTGAAGCAGCACATACCGTGAAGATTTCCTGTGTGTCCACAGTGACCAGCTGGGAGTGTGTGAGCTTTCTGCCCGTGACCGGTCCTTCGGCAGTGGAGAGAAGGCTGGTGCAGGAGGCCTGCTGCAGACTGACTACTGTAAGGACATGACAGAGAGCGAACCGGACAGAGACATTGAGCTGGAGCTGTCTGTACTAGACATGGAGGACATTGACCTGCAGGACAACAGTCAACAATCGGAGGTGCAGGGACGTCGTTATGGCTGCGTTTACACAGGCATTCCAATTCTGATATTTTTTTCCCACTAGTTGGTCTTTTGACCAATCACATCATATATTTTCACGTCAGATCTTTTTCAGAGCTGATCGCATTGGTCAAGAGACAAAGAACAGACAGAATTGGGCTGCCTGTGTAAACACAGCCAATATCCTCTTAATGTGTCTTATTAATTGATTGATTTATTGATTGGTTGGTTGATTCATAATTTGTCTATGTCCTCCTAAAGGAGGATCTGTGTGGGAACTGTAATGTGGTGCAATGGTACAGCATGGGCTTGAGTGATGTCATCTCTGTGTGACTGTTTTTCTACTACATCACTGACTGACTTCTTATCCGGATGTCCTAGGAGTCCCTTGAGCTAAGGGACCCCCACCTCCTCACCCCTCCCAGCAGTGAACCCCAGAGGAGCCAGACAGACAAGCTGTCCGCTGACAAGATGGAGGCTCACCTGATGAAGAAGATGGCCTTCAGGTGAGCTGGGTCAACTACTATCCTCGCCTCAACCAGTGTCTGGCAATACAAGGCTAGTAAAACACTAAAACACACCAGTAGCAAAGGATGAATATTGATGTGGTCCTTACCTCGTCTAGGACAATCAATTCAATTCAATAAACTTCATTTATCCCCAAGGGGCAATTATTTTTGGCATGCATGGTCATAACGTGGTCATACACACTTGGGTGAGAAAACCTGACCTAGAATAAACATGTGCTCCCTGTACTGCAGCTTCTCTGTTACTGTCAAGGAATATAAAATAGATCTCTTCTATTTCTTGTTCACTGATCGGAGCCCCTTCTGTACCTCTGTGTTCCAGGAAGTCTCTCTCCCCTGGAGGACTGGGCTCGGGAGGCCTCAGTGTGGGGAAGCTGATGATGAGAACCGGCCCTCCAAGGCTTGGGGACATGGGCCCTCGCCCCAACACAGGCCCCGAGATGCTGCTCAACGGCAGTTGAGAGGGCAGAGACACCCCACCGCTACAAAGCTCCTAGAGCTGCTGTCACAGTAACATCTTAGGGTCGTATAGGCCTGTATCACCAGACACTGATCAGGTCTCCTCCCCCTAATATCACTAGTAAAAAAGGGTACATGCTGTACAGTATGCTCCTTTAGACGACAGCGAGTGTCGTTATCGAACTTGACAAAGAGAGACTTCTGGTTGAGACACAAACACCAATAGGCTTCATGGTATTTCCTCTTTTCTCACCCGGCAAGGTTTTCAATCAATCGGTTTCTTTTTTGTTCTTTTTTTTTTGTTCTTGGTTTTGATCATATGCTTGTGTGACCTGCTCGCTCTCCAATGCCTTCAGGGATGGTGATGATGGTGTTTAAAACGCTTCATATGGCATCCGGTAGTCTTCTATTCATTAGTTCTACAAGGTTCACACGGTGACGAAGGTGCTCGGCACTATCGGGTGTGAAGGCATATCGGTATCTGTTGATATCGGATGATAACAATAACAATACAATACTATGTATCTGTCGTCTTAGGAATGATATTTGCATGTCGAAAATGCCAAGTCTTTACTTTCAAAAGGAGAGTGCTAATTGAACAGGGTTCATAGGTCATGAAAGATGTTAAAAAAAGAAAGGAACTTTAAAAAAAGAAAGGAACAGGAAGACTGTGTTACCCTGTGTGCAGTTGGTCTCGAGCATTTCATAGGCGAGATTCAAGATGATGACGATCAGTCAGATATCTCACCGGTGTCACCGCAGTCACGTGTGTACACAACTGTGGCCTTTCTTTCTTTCCTAGCGGTTTGTAAAATATCCCCGTATATTTAGGCCTAGCCATCGGGTGAATTAGTGGAAAACGCCAAGAGGTCCAACATGCATCAAGCAGTCCTAAATATGATCGACAGATGCCACCGTCCTGTATGGCTATAGTCTGAGCAGCTGCATCCAGTGATTGAATCGTACTTATCTACTGTACTGTATATGAAATAATACATCATACTGACATTTATCTGTGCCCTGGAATCTCATGACATATCAGCTCTTTTTGAGTTCTGTGCATCAAACTCATAACCTGAGTTTCCTATAACAGAGGATCAGCAAGTCACCAAGGGGAATCTAGTGTTCCTTCATGCTGCCTTTGTTTTTGTCTCTGTTCTAACTTTTTACAAAATGTGTTTCGTTGTTGTTTTCTTTGAAGCATTGCTAACTTCCGTGAAGTTGTTCGTCGAAATATTTTGTATCAGGATCCCTGTTTTGTTTTGTTTTTTTGGTTGTCGTTTTTTTTTATTTTTAAAGAAATGAAACCAATTCATCAGTCTGTCTCTATGCTCGTGTTTCGATCAGGGTTTTTTCCTGCTGGCCGTCGGTCAAACCGATACAGCCCGTCCTTGTTTTGTGATCGCTATAATTGTTCATGCATTGGCCTAAAAGGGTCAGTGTTATTTTACTGCAGTTCTGTGCACTGAACGTTCTGTTTGCTGTCTTCTCCTGCCTGTAGGGGTGAAGAGATTCGGGTGACGCTAAGTGTTACAGCACTTAGGAAAACTCTCCTATTTATAATAGGGTTTATTTTTTTACGGTCTGAAAGGAGGCAGACAGGCCTAGTGAGTGAGACACAACTTGACCAGTGCTTCCTGACCCTTAAGGACTGCCCTACAGACATACAGTATATTCCCTCTCTCACAAGGACTGTCGGCGGTCAATACTCAAGCCTCCTGTAAGCATTACCTCGCCCAATATATTTCTCTTGTTTGTTCCCTCTTCCTGTGTTAAGACTTTGACTCAAGACGTCTTCTTAGTGCCATGTTATATACAATCAATCGCTTGAGTTCCTAATCGTCTCCACGAGGCCCTTTGGTGGGCACACATAGGAGGTCTGGCCCTAAAGGAGACGTGGCAGCGGCGTCTCTTAAGGTTTAGAACTGGTCAAGCTGACGGGGCCGTATGGTGTTGTGATGACAGGCTGCTCTGCCTCCTGTAGTTCAGGTTTGTTCCAGCAGGGAGTACTAGAGCCCAGTCTCTGCAGCCCTCAGGGAGGAGTTCTATAGCTAAGCTACTGATCTGATCGCATCTTCAGCACTGAATATTATGGGTGATGAGCGCAAGTATTTACATGAATAATCTTGTTTAATGTAACTTTTCACCACATGAATGTGTTCAAGGAGTGATTTATCATTTTTGCTATGATCTTTATTTTCTTTGTTTTTTATTCAATTCCAATATTTGTATTATAAACCTGGTGGGAAGGGGTTGGGTACAATAAGAACATTATTGGGAGTTATGTAGATAGAATGAATCCCCTGTGTGTTCCAGTGCCTGTCTAATGAAGCACTGGTGTAAGGATCTGCTCGTACCACACTTCCCACCCCATCACTGCCAGATGTTCTTACTACCCACTATTCAGCCAGTGTAACCCTACAACCCCAGGCCATGCATGCTAGTCCCTCTTGTTGTTATGGCGAAGGAGGAATGATTCTGTAGTTGTGATACAACACACCCAGCGCTGTAAGTGTTCTTCACATGCCCACTGTGTGGCCACGCCAAGTATTGTAGTCTGCCTGCAGCATTTTACTGTTTACCGCTTTTGAAATGCTTTATTATTGATTATGATCAATTTATTATTATTACTTACTTACTTACTACCATCATTGGTTGTGTTGTAGTATTTTTCTCTGGATGTAGTATTTTTTTGCCTCAGTAGAATTTTGAAAATTTGCTGAATAGTTAACAAAATGAGCAGAGAATGGTTTCGTGTAAAGCCGGGAAACATTTGCCTATTTGTTAATTGTGTAACTATGATGGAAATGATGTTTGAATATCTATGTCTGTATTTGACATTTTCTTTTGCAAATCTATTGTTCAATTGAAACTGAAATGAAAGTCAAGATGGTACACACATCCATCGTTATTTTATACAGGTGGCACCATCGTTAGATGGACTTGCTGCTCATTTACAACAACATGTGATCAGATTTCCCACAAATATTGTATTAGAGGGACAAATAAATGTTCAGAAAGAGGGAACTCTCCAGACAACCTAAAAATGTCCACGTACATGAAGAATATGTATTCCATTTATTTCATTTGAAATATCACTTTGTGAAAGGTTTTCTTTCGCTTATCTAATGGCATTGCAAGGCAGGGTTCAGTTTGATCTGCTGTACATACAGTATGTGTTCAGATGTGACCAGCCAACTGCCTGACTTGTTGATTCTCTTTGTTTCCTGTTTGCTCTTTCACTGACAGCGTGGCCAAGCAGAATCCTCTGATACTATTTGGATGAATCAGTATTACCTGTGAAATTTCAGTACCTGAAATTTCAGTACCTGAAACATTGCATGCTAAAATAAAATAAAAAAAATAAAAAACGAATAATGTGACTGTTTCCTGTTTCAACTGATTTGGGATCAACATCAAGTGCAAGTGTGAATGACACCGTGTCTCCATCTTGCGGTCTGTGGTGGGCTGTGACCAGAGCCATATGGTGATATACACCATGTCTAAATATAGTGGGCTGTGACTACTCAGTTTCATGTGCTGCAGTTACCTAATACCTATCCAACTCACTTTCCCTCCAGGCCTTTCCCTCCAGGCCTATTCTGCCCGCCTTGACCCTGAGCCCGCCTGCCATACCATTCTGCCTGCCCTAACCTCGAGCCTGCCTGTCGTCCTGTACCCATCTGACTCTGACCTGGTTTACGAACTTCTGCCAGTTCTTGACTTGCCTCTTGCCTGCCCCTTGTCTATTATTAAATATCAGAGACTCGAGCCATCTGCCTCCTGTGTTTGCATAGTACGAACTGGCCATGCCTGACCCAGCTGACTCAGCCCAGCTCCACAATGCTGTCTCCCAGCAAGGAGCCACCATTGGAAGACACGAGGAGTTACTGCAATGCCTTATGGAGGGACTCCATACCCTGGCAGAACGCCATGACCAGGCGTTCGATACATTGCTGGAGCAATTCCGAAGGATTTTCCTACTAGGCAGCGGGCCACAACAGTAATCCCCCAGACTCTCAGCAACCCTGCCACCAGCGGTGTTTCTTCCCAGCCTACCGCAGGGTCCCGAGAACCCCGCTTGCCTCCTCCCGGAGCTACGCTGGAGATTCTGGAAACTGCCGTGCCTTTCTCCCTCAGTGCTCCCTCATCTTCGTTCCGCAACCTTCTTCGTTCCCCCCGGACCGCTCGAAGATAGCGTACCTCATAACGCTGATGTCCCGGGGGCACTCGTCTGGGCTATGGCGGTGTGGGGGCTACAGTCCGCCATCTGCCTCGGTCTGGAGGAGTTGGTGGCAGGAGTACGGAAGGTGTTTAATTCTCCGTTGTACGGGAGAGAGGCTGCTTAAACTGCTCCAGCTATGTTAAGACTCCCGTAGTGTGACAGACTACACAGACTACACAGTGGATTTTCGCACGTTGGTGGCTGAGAGTGCCTGGAACCCGGAAGCATTGTTCTACATGTTCCTTCACAGATTATCGGAGGTGATCAAAGATGAGCCCACAGCCCAGGAGCTGCCCATGGACCTTGACTCCCTCATAACCTTGACGGCTCGATGGCTGGCTACGACAACGTAGGAGGGAGAGGGAATCTGTGCCCTGTTGCCCTAGCTCGCCCTCGATTCCCACCTCGCCTCAGAGGAATCCCAGAGACCCGAAGTCTATATGTCCGAGGGAACCCGAGTTCTTTCGGAAATCACAGGGTTGCCGACTCGCCTCCTTTGGAGCCCATGCAACTGGGCACGGCTAGATTGTATCCGACTTAACACCCAGAGCAGTCTATATTGTGAAGCTACGGCACCTTTCTTAGCTACCTGCCCATTAAAAAGCCAAGCTCATCAAGTAGGTACGAGTACGCTGGTGAGCCGTACTTGAAGTTTCCCATCCTCCATTGCTCGTACCCCTCTCCATACTACCCTGTTGTGGGGTGACCGGTCCAAGTCTCTCCGGGTGCTCATTGACTCTGGGGCGAATGAGAGCCTTATGGACGCTACCCTGGTATTGGAGCTGGGAATCCATTCCCATGGACGTTAGAGCATTGGATGGGCGTTCTATTGGCAGAGTCACCCACACTACGTTTCCCATTAACCTGAGAGTGTTGGGCAATGACAGGGAGAGTATGCAGTTCTTGCCGATTGAATCCCCTCATGCACTCGTGGTTTTGGGGTTCTCCCTGCTCCAGGAGAATCCTCTGATCAACTGGGCTACTGGTTCTATCCTGGATTGGAGCCCATTTTGTCATGTGCATTGCCTGAAGTCAGCGCTGCCTGCCCCGGGACGTCTTGCTGTGGGCTTGGGAGAAGCACCAAACCTCTCCACCATTCCTGCAGAATACCAGGACCTCTGGGAGGTTTTCAGCCAGGCCTGTGCCACCTCGCTTTGGCTCTATGACTGCGTCATCGACCTTCTCCTCGGGCACTACACCTCCACGGGGGTGACTTTATTCCCTGTCTGGTCCGGAGACTAAAGCGATGAAAGGGTATATTGAGGACTCTCTTACTGCTGGGCTTATGCATCCCTCTTCCTCCCCCGCCGGCACAACGTTCTTCTTTGTGGAGAAGAAAGACAAGACTGTCACGACTCTCCTTGTTCGGGCGGCATTCGGCGGTCGACGTCAACGGCCTTCTAGCTATCGCCAATCCACTTTTCATTTTCCATTTGTTTTGTCTTTGTCTTACAAACCTGGTTTCAATCCCTCAATTACTTGTTCATTATTTAACCCTCTGTTCCCCCATGTTTGTTTGTGAGTAATTGTAATTGTTTATTGTATTGCGGTCTGTATTTGTGGCTTGGTATTTTTACTACGTGCATTGTTATAATATTGAGTACATTTTCTTTCATTACTCATATCTGCTGTCCTGCGCCTGACTCGTCTCACCTGCTACACACAGACGTATTACAAAGACCCTGTGTCCATGTATCAACTACCGGGGGCTCTTAAAAAACGTTACCCGCTACCACTCGTCTCCTCAGCTTTTGAGCTGGGGTGGTAACCACCTTTTCCAAGTTGGACCTTCGGAAAGTCTACCATCTGGTTCAGATACGGGAAGGGGATGAGTGGAAAAATGCCTTTAACACGGCTAGAGGGCACTACGAGTACCTGTTGATGTTGTTCAGACTGACCAACGCTCCCGCAGTGTTCTAGGCCTTGGTCAATGATGTGCTCCGAGACATGTTGAACCGATTTGTGTTTGTCTACCTTGATGACATCCTCGGTCAGCTCAAGAGCATGTCCGACAGGTCCTCCAGCGTCTCCTGGAGAACCAGCTGTTCATGATGACGGAGAAGTGTGAGTTCCATCGCACCACCATCTCCTTCCTAGGATACGTCACTGCAGGCAATATTCAGGTGGACCCTGACAAAGTGAGAGTGGTGGTGGATTGGCCTCAACCCACATCCAGAGTGCAGCTGCAGCGTTTCCTGGGGTTTTCCAATTTCTACCGTTGTTTCATCCAGGGTTAAAGCACCCTTGCTCCCCCCTCTCTGCACTCACCTCTCCCAAGGTGCCGTTCATATGGTCTCCAGCAACTGACCAGGCATTCTCTGACCTCCAGCAGCGATTCACTACAGCCCCCATCTTAATCCATCCGGACCCGTCCCGTCAGTTTGTGTTGGAGTCTCTGCCCAGGACCAGAAGCTGCATCCCTGCGCCTTCTTTTCCCATCGCCTTCACCCCGCAAAGAGGAACTACGATGTGGGAAATGTAGAATTACTCGCTGTCAAGATGGCATTGGAGGAGTGGAGGCACTGGTTAGAAGGAGCGAAACAGCCATTTTTGGTGTGGACGGACCATAAGAACCCTGGAAAATCTCTGCACCACCAAGCTCCTCAACTCCAGGCAGGCGACATGGGCCCTGTTATTCACTCGCTTCCATTTCACTATTTCCTACAGCCCGGGGTCCAAGAATGTGAAGCCTGACGAGCTCTCACATCTGTAAAGCCCGCTACTACACCCTCGAACCCCGAGACCATCCTCCCTACTTCCTGTCTAGCGGATGCTATTGTCTGGGGAGGGGGGGAGGGAGCATGCTCCATGCTCCTGTTCTGGAATGGGTACATTCCTCGAAACTCACCTGTCACCCTGGCTCCCGTCGAACCTTGGATTTCATCCGACAGCATTTTTGGT
Organism: Oncorhynchus keta; assembly: GCF_023373465.1. Classification (NCBI taxonomy): domain Eukaryota; kingdom Metazoa; phylum Chordata; class Actinopteri; order Salmoniformes; family Salmonidae; genus Oncorhynchus; species Oncorhynchus keta. Next base: position 44,019,009 of record NC_068429.1, read on the forward strand.
GGCCCACCACGGTTCCTGATGTCTCTGCATTCATTGCCGCCTGTACTGTGTGTGTGCAGAAGAAGACTCCGTGGCAACTCCGGCTGGCCTTCTTCAACCACTTCCTGTCCCTCACCGCTCCTGGTCCCATCTATCTTTGACTTCGTCACGGGCCTCCCACCATCTGATGGCAACACCACTATCCTTACGGTGGTGGACCGGTTTTCCAAAGCCGCCCATTTTATTCCCCTTCCTAAGTTGCCCTCGTCTAAGGAGATGGCCATGCTCATGGTGCAGCACGTCTTCCGGATCCATGGACTGACGGTCAACATGGTCTCCGATTGCGGTAACTATTATCCACCTTTACCCAGAGATGACTTGCACTAGAGTTCCATTACTAAACACCCCAGTCGAGTTCACAAACAACTCAACATATCCGTTTGAATTTGTTAACCCCACGCTCAGTCACAATTCTGTGTTCAGAAAAATGTGAACAGTTCTCTCCCAAGAGAGAGAGAAACAAAATCATCCTCTCCTCATCCTCTCCGCCCGCATTAAGTGACAACGTAGCCCCGTTCCAGACCACAGTAATAAAAGAGAGGGATAAATTAAGTAAATAAAATCAATAGCCCAGCCTACAAATACATCCCCCAAAGGACATAGGCCTAATCGTTTGGACTAAATAAAACAGGAATAAGGCAGCAAATGCCTAAGACGGATCTATAAGATAAGTTGTTTGTTATTAATAAAACTAAATATCAACAGGATAAGGCGTTCATAACCATAGGCATAAAATGGACACACTGAGCCTCTCGTTAGGTCTGTAGATGTGTCGTAATCGACAGGCTATCAATGGTGAAGGCCTATGTGAAAATTATAGGCCCAATATAAATTGACAGTATCCGAACACTTTGTCTGCCAATTAGCCTATATGTTCTACATACAAGATAACGGGCTGTAAATTGTTAATTTTCTCACTTGACATAAAAGGGGAAATGAAAGTAGGCTAAACATTAGTAGGTCTAGGCTAGGCTTCTCTCAGCTAAAATAAGATAAATATAAAATAGATGGCTATAATGACATTTAGCAGGGCTGGTGGGTCATTGGATGGCGGCCGTATGTTGTCTTACCTCCATTAGTAATAACAGTAATCACTTTTAGTTATTGGTCCATTTCTCAGTAACCAGGATTGTCCTTCAAAAAACGTTTTGTCTCTTCGGGAGTTTTGAAGTGTTGCAGGGCTCCTTGGTGAAGAATCCTGGGCTCGTTTGGATATTTGAATCCCCTGATGATGCCGCGGTCAGTTAAGTGTTTCTTCACCTCGTCAAACTCTCGGCACTTTCGGCATATTCCAGCTGACAAGTCCTGGTGTAAAGTGAGTTTGGCATTCCCCACTGTAATGTTGTTGATTTTCGCCGACTGTAGGACTCGTTCCCTTGTCGGTGAATCTCAGGAAACATATGGTGATTTTACGCGGTGGTTGTCTAGCTGATGGTGGGGGCCTCAGTGCTCGGTGAGCTCTCTCAAGTTCTATGGGCCTGTCTGTGGACAGTTGGGGCCACTCTGGGAGTTTGTCTTGCAGGTAGCGGATCATTGGCATGTTTCTCTCTTCTTTTTTGGCCTGGTTTAATAGAGCACTGTTATTCCTTTGCCCCCTATTTGCCAGGTCTTCTGTTTTCTCTTCCAGATGCTCTATTTTCTTTTTAGCAGATGCTATTGTTTCCATGGGGTCTGGCTGTGAGTTTTCCATGAATAGGATTCGGCGCTCTGCCTCATCCAGGTGCACCGCGTTGATGGTTATCTTGTTGTTGATGTCAGGCAAGGAATTTTCCAGGGTTGTCACCTTGCCCCCTATCGCATTGAGCTGAGAATGAATGCCATCTAGTTTGCTGTTGAGCTCTGTACGTTGGGATCTCAGCTCAGAAAGGATGTCTTCGACAGAGGACGAGGTTGGCAGTTGTTGGGCCTCTAGTTAATGGCGCTAACTTTTTCTGAAGCTAGCTGTTTCTTGGAGGCTTTTTCCACGACTATTGGTTGAATCCCAGTAAAAAAGTCACATGTAAATGTCACCTGTTGTAGCCGCCATTACTTTTTTGACTAAAGCTAACTTGAAGTGGAGGTAAGATTAAGAATTGGAAATGACATGTGCGGAGCTCTCAGTTCACGCGGCCATCTCGTTCAAGGGTCACGTGATTCCCAAGGTAACCTGTCTAAATTACTATCTCCCCGTAGCACTCACATCTGTTGCCATGAAGTGCTTTGAAAGGCTGGTCATGGCTCACATCAACACCATAATCCCAGACACCCTGGACCCACTCCAATTTGCATAACACCTCAACAGATCCACGGATGACACAATTTCTATTGCACTCCACACTGCCCTTTGCCAGTTGGACAAAAGGAACTCTTAAATGAGAATGTTGTTCATTGACTGCAGCTCAGCGTTCAACACCATAGTGCCCTCAAAGCTCATCACTAAGCTAAGGAACCTGGGACTGAACACTTCCCTCTGTATCTGGATCCTGGACTTCATGATGGGAAGCCCCCAGGTGGTGAAGGTAGGCATCATCACATCCGCCATGCTGACCCTCAACATGGGGCCCCTCAGGGGTGTGTGCTAAGTCCCCTCTTGTACTCTTGTACCCTGTTCACCCACAACTTCTTGGCCGCCCATGACTCCAACACCATCATTCGGTTTGCTGCCAACATGGCAGTGGTAGGCCTGATCAACGATGATAATGCAATGGTTTAAAGTACTTAAGTAAAAATCCTTTAAAGTACTACTCAGTTTTTTGGGGTATCTGTACATTACTATTTATATTTTTGACAACTTTTACTTTTAAAATGTACTTTTTACTCCATACATTTTCCCTGAAACCCAAAAGTGCTTGTGACATTTTGAATGCTTAGCAGGACAGGAAAATGGTTCAATTCACAAACTTATCAAGAGAACATCCCTGGGCATCACTACTGCCTCTGATCTGGCATGGACATGGAGACATGGAGACATGGTGCCGTCTGGTTTGCTTAATATACGGAATTTGAATGAAAGGAATTTTATTTATACTTTTACTTTAACTTTTGATACTAAAGTATATTTTAGCAATTACATTTACTTTTGATACTTAAGTATATTTAAAACCAAATACTTTTAGACTTTTACTCAAGTAGTATTTTACTGGGTGACTTTCACTTTTACTTGAGTCATTTTCTATTAAGGTATCTTTACTCAACTATGTCAATTGTGTACTTTGTTCACCACTGCAACAATGAGACAGTCTATAGGGAGGTCAGAGACATGGTAGTGTAGTGCCAGGACAACAACCTCTTCCCCAATGTCAGCAGGATACAGGAGCTGATTGTGGACTACGGGAAACGAAGGGGCTATTGTGGAGTGGGTTTGAGAGCTACAAGTTCCTTGCCTCCCACGTCACTGAGGCTTTATCATGGTCCAAACACACCAACACAGCCGTGAAGAAGGCACGACAAAGCCTCTTCCCCCTCAGAAGGCTGAAAAGATTTGGCATGGGCCCTGAGATCTCCAAAAAGTTCTACAGCTGCACTATTTAGAGCATCTTGACTGGCTGCATCACCACTTAGTATGGCAACTGCTTGGCATTCGACCGCAAGGTGCTGCAGAGGGTAGTGCCTATGGCCTAGTACATTACTGGGGCCAAACTCCCTGCCATCCAGGATCTCTATATCAGGCGGTGTCAGAGGAAGTCCCTAAAAATGGTCAAAGACTCCAGCCACCCAAGTTATAGACTGTTTTCTCTGCTACTGCATGGCAAGAGGTACCAATGCACCAAGTCTGGAACCAACAGGACCCTGAACAGCTTAAACCCCCAAGCCATAAGACTGCTAAATAGTTACGTAAATAGTTAACTTACTCTTACTATCTGTCACTTTATTCCTAGTTATATCTACCTCAATTACCTCGTACCCCTGCACATCGACTCGGTATTGGTACCCCTTGTATATAGCCAAGTTATCATTACACATATCTATTATTACTTTTATTATTATGTGTTTCATTTTTCTATTATTTCTCTATTTTCTTTCTCTCTGCATTGCTGGGATAGGGCCCATAAGTATATATATATAAGCCATTTAGCTGACGCTTTTATCCAAAGCTACTTACAGTCATGTGTGCATACATTCTACGTATGGGTGGTCCCGGGAATCGAACCCACTACCCTGGCGTTACAAGCGCCATGCTCTACCAACTGAGCCACAGAAGGACCATGTAAGTAAGCATTTCACTGTTGTTTACGAAGCATGTGACTAATACAATGTTGTTTTATTTGACTATAATTTTGCATCCTGTTTTACACTTCTGCAAAAATATTTATTATATTCTACTGAACCATTTACTTTATGTTGGTATTATTTTATTGATTTATATGTTGTATTATGTCTTATTGTTGATGTATTGTCGAGAAGAAACCTGCAAGTAAGCATTTCGTTGGACGGTGTATATATATATACACCATGTGTATCCTGTTCATACAACTAATAAAAACTTGAAGCTTGATGACTGAATGATATGCAGAATATGTTTATCTGTCACTTATTTGACACTTCATTCGATTTTTATCCGACATTGTCTCTCAATTTTTTCATATAGTCTTGTTTTATTATTTTGCAAAGATACACTTTGAAATGTAATACTGGTCTGGATGACAATAACCAGATAGGTCTCAAAAAGAGCTTTTCCTGAAACACTCAAAGTAGGTGTGTTGTACTGCGCAGGCGCCAACGCACTAGGTTTTTTTGCGTTGTGTTTACAGCCCTAAATGCTGTTGCAGATGTAGCTAGCTTCCCAGCTAGCGCAATGTTATGGTAACCGTCTTTGGAATAACACACAATTGTCGAAACAGGTAAGATATTCGACACGTATATGCATGTCTGTGTTTAAATAAGCTGAGTGTCTCCTCTGAACAGGACACTTTTAGCCTGGAGATATTTTGAAGTGCTGTTAAATAGCTGGCTACTGTAACTAAGCCAACATTAGCTCAGTGGGCTGCCGAACGTTCAAGGTTTGTGCATCACTTTGAAGGCCGAGCGGTTTCGCTGACGGTTTTATGTCCGAACTAGACAGTAAAGTTAGCTAGTGTTCCTCCAACTAGTGTTATGGCAAATGAACATTTCTGCATAAACTCGGGGCATCACGAAGTTGGCTGGAGAAAGCAGAGTTCTGTAGCTAGCTAGGCTAGCGGGTGTAACGTAACGAGGTAGTGCTTTCGCTGCTTGCTTTTCTCGGTATCTAACTACAGTAGCAATCTAACATTAGCGAGCTAGTTAGCTCTACCCGGTCCCAGCCAGCTACCGTTTATTGTACTCAACCGTGTGTCAACTGGAAATGCATTTGTTTGCAGAAACAACTACCGCTCTATCGTAACCTTACGTTGGCGTTATTTGCAAATGACGGGGACTGCTAAATTTGCTAGCTAGCTAACAGTAGTTGCTGGGTTCGGTAGTTGTAATATTCTATCATCTGTATTGGCAAATGACTAGTTAGCCAGCTAGTTAGTGGCCCCCTGATTATTTACAGGACACATGACGTCAGGGTAAATGACCACGGATAGCCTATATGTTACTGTTTTAACGTTACCCGTAACGTTAGATGACATGTCAGGGACAGCTAGTTGACCCTGACAGCCTTGACGTAAGTTAGCTATGGTAAGACTGACTAACGACGACTGTGGACTTTAGCCAAATGGATATGAATTAGTCCTCAACATTAACACGTGCAGCATTCCTCTGGTGCCTGTAGTTTGAAAGAAGTATGGAACACCGTTTGAAAGTGTATCTTTTTTGACACGCAAAGAAAACACCCAATTGGCGTTCCACAGAGAAGCCCTTTCTCCCTTGGTGATTATGAGTAGCGGTAGTCATGGTAACGGAGCCCAGGCCAGTTGAAGTTTGTTCACTCACCTGAAATACAGGCAGCAGTCGACAAAAACAACTGTACTCACACCCTCCTCCTGAGCCATATTCAAATATTTGCATAAAAACCTACAGGTGCTCACAGTAAGGGAAAGTTCACTGGCCTACAGTTATCTATGATCAGTGTTTATTGGAGTTGTTGTTGACTGTGTGCAGGTGTTATGAATTCTGTGCCAGGCTGCAGAATTTCTGCAATTTTCCATTGTGCCGATAGCTCACCCCACGTAGCCTTGAATGGTGTGCAACTCCAGGTATAGGCCTTACTGTTGTTGCATTATGTCAGCCTGGCAGTAGCATCTAGGATGTGTACTATTGACAGCCATGTCCAGGACAGGAGTCAGACAGGATAAGGCTTGCACTTGCCCCATGAGAACTTTCACAAGTGGTGTTCGGAGCGAACCTATTACTAAACAAAATAGTCTGTTGTTCTGGAGGATTTCTCCTATGAGTCATTCCACCTCAAAAAGCACATTAAAGAGGATTTTGTTGCTCACCATCTCAGATTGTTCTGAAATTGTTTCTGTAGTAAGAAACAGCTAAGATTAGCCTTCCTGAAGTATGATTTTGTTAAAATATAATTACATCTCTATGAAATGAAGCCTCTGCACCCAAATTGTCCCTTTTTAATTGATAGGATTCATATAATCTCCAATATATTTCGTACCTAACATTCAATTTGGTCCGTCATTCTTCCTAATAATGAGTAAGACATAAGAAATACAATCAAATGATCAATAGCCACCCACGGCAATCCCACCCCAACACAGCAATCCCACCCCAACAACCAGTATACAGTCTCAGTTGTCTATGTCTGACAAGTAGTATGGAGCTGCTGATTGGAGTATTGCTTCTTCAACCTTTATAATGTACTCCCTGAGAATCTGGTGATAAATCTTTTCCCATGTTCAGACAAATTAGCCATTGAAGTCGCTTGCATTCTTTACCAACTGCCGCTGTTCCTGCTACTGCCACCACACCCTAGCGAATGTTGTGTGGTCTGTGCATTAATATTTTTTTGTATGTTCGAAAGCCATTTGCATTGCTAGTTATAGCCTACTGTTCGCTAGCTAACATTGAACCTAGTTGGTTAGCTTTAGCTCCCTGCTGACTCATACTACAGAATTTCATACACGGTGGCTAGCTATGACAATCTGTTTTTATTGCTAGTAGTATGGGTTGGGGTTGTGATTCATTGTTTAGATAACTAACTAACTAACTAACTAGCTACATGTCTAAACAAAATATTCCACTTCGCTAGATGATTACCTGACCCATCAACTTAGCCAGTGTGTCTGGGGGTGATTACGACTATCTATTGTATTTCATGAATGTGTGATGTCTAGACCATAGTGACCCATCCACTTAGCTAGATGTGACTGGGAGGTGCTTTTAGCATTTCTTTCACACGACCCATCAATTTAGACAAGTGTGTCTGGGTAAGCATAATTTAATAATGATGAAATATTTATAAAACAAAATTCTGCATACTTTCTATTTTTGATGTTGCTACTATGCACATGCAAGTAACCATTTCACTGTACCGTTTACACCTTCTGTATCCTGTGCATGTGACAAATACTTTGATTTAATTTGATATAGTGTGTGTTTACCAGAGACGGTAATGTGAAGAACAACATGACCTGCACCAAAGTCAGATTGGAATATAGGCCAAGGACTTGATAAAGTGTGTTTTTTTTGCTACATAAAACCGAATCGATGTAGTCGGTCACATATACATACGTTGCATTCAGAAAGTATTCAGACCCTTTCACTCCCCAGGCGCTGAAGATGTGGATGTCGATTAAGGCAGCCCCCCCTACCTCTCTGTTTCAGAGTTGTTGGGTTAAATGCGGAAGACACATTTAATTTGAAGTCATTCAGTTGTATAACTGACTAGGTACCCCCCCTTTCTCATCAATCTACACACAATACCCCATAATGACGAAGCGGAAACAGGTTTTAAGAAATGTTTGCAAATGTATTAAATATAAATAACAGAAATACCTTATTTACTTAAGTATTCAGACCCTTTGCTATGAGACTCAAATTGAGCTGCATCCTGTTACCGCTGATCAACCTTTAGATGTTTCTACAACTTGATTGGAGTCCACCTGTGGTAAATTAAATTGATTGGACATGATTTGGAAAGGCACACACCTGTCTTTATAAGTTCCCGCAGTTGACAGTGCATGTCAGAACAAAAACCAAGCCATGAGGTTGAAGTTTATTGTCCTTTGAGCTCCGAGACAGGATTGTGTCAAGGCACAGATCTGGGGAAGGGTACCTTCCAAAAAAGCCAGGAAGGGGTTATTGTGACAGAGTAAGAACCAAAGTGTTGGTCAGTGTTTCCCAGTGGACCCCCAAGGTCCCCAAGAACACAGTGGCCTTCATCATTCTTAAATGGAACATTTGGAACTACAAAGACTCTTCAGAAGCTGGCCGCCCAGCCAAATTGAGCAATCAGGGGAGAGGGGCCTTGGTCAGGGAGGAGATCAAGAACCCGACGGTTACTCTGACAGAGCTCCAGAGTTTCTCTGTGGAGATGGGAGAAACTTCCTGAAGGACAACCATCTCTGCAGCACTCCACCAATCAGGCCTTTATGGTAGAGTGGCCAGATGGAAGCCTCTCCTCAGTAAAAGGCACATGACAGCCCGCTTGGAGTTTGCCAAAAGGCACCTGAAGACTCTCGGAGAAACAAGGTTCTCTGGTCTGATGAAACCAAGATTGAACTCTTTGGCCTGAATGCCAAGTGTCACTTCTGGAGGAAACCTGGCACCATCCCTACGGTGAAGCATGGTGGTGGCAGCATCATGCTGTGGGGATGTTTTTCAGCAGCAGGGACTGGGAGACTAGTCAGGAACGAGGGAAAGATAAATGGAGCAAAGTACAGACAAATCCTTATTGAAACTTGCTCCAGATCGGTCAGGACCTCAGACTGGGGTGAAGGTTCACCTTCCAACCGGACAACGACCCTAATCACACAGCCAAGACAGCCCAGGAGTGGCTTCAAGACAAGTCTCTGAATGTCCTTGAGTGGCCCAGCCAAAGCCCGGACTTGAACCTGATCGAACATCTTTGGAGAGACCTGAAAATAGTTGTGCAGCTACACTCCCCATCCAACCTGCCAGAGCCTGAGAGGATCTGCAGAGAAGAATGGGAGAAAGTCCCCAAATACATGTGTGCCAAACTTGTAGCGTAATACCCAAGGTTATAATCACTGCCAAAGGTGCTTCAACAAAGTAAATATGATATTGAATTTTTTTCATTTTTAATACATTCGTAAAAATATAGGAACCTGTTTGTGCTTTGACATTATGGGGTATTGTGTGTAGATTGAGGAACAAAAATAATTGTGTACATTTTAGAATAAGGCTGTAAATGTAACAAAATGTGGAAAAGGTCAAGGGGTCTGAATACTTTCCGAATGCACTGAATAAAAATATAAACGCAACATGCAGTTACAGGTCATATAAGGAAATTGGTCAATTGAAATAAATAAATTAGGCCCTTATGGATTTCACATGACTGGGCAAGTGCACGACGTTGGAGGTGCTTTATGGTAGAAAATGAACAATCAATTCTCTAGCAACAGCTCGTGTGGACATTCCTGCACTCAGCATGCCAATTGCGTGCTCCATCAAAATTTGAGAGTAATAAGCTTTTTGTGCCTATGGATAAATTCTGGGTTCTTTTTATTTCAGCATATGAAACATGGGACAAACACCACATGTTGCGTTTTTATAATTTTGTTCAGCGTAGTAAAAGGGCAGGATACTGTTTATTTTCCACATAATACTGTTTTAGTAGGTTATGATAGGAAACTGTGTAAGATCTCTTCGTGAATATCCGTTAACCACCCCGAGCCACTGTAAGCTTGTGACGGAGTGCCTTCTTCTGAATAAGATGGTTATCATCAACCGCACAATGTGATTCAGTGACTGTCACCGTTTCTCTCTTTCCTCTCCCGTCTCTCTCTCTCTCTCTCTCTCTCTCTCCTCTTTTGTGCATCGCCACTCGTGATTCGACTGTCCCAAGCTCAACTCTGTAACCCCCCGTCCGTCCGTCTGTCTCTGCCTTTTTAAAATCACTGCAGCGAATTTGGTTGAAGCTAGCCTATGTGTTGCAAGAGTATTCACACTCACGGTCTTCCTCTCCCTTGTGAGGTGAAATGAGATGCACTGAGAGAAGAGGGAGAGCTCAGCTGGCCTGGCTTGGCCTGGCAGGCCTTTAAAGCAGCCAGTTCAGCTGGAGAGGGAGTGAGAGTCAACTCCTCGATCACACCGACATTGCATTTTGGTACACCCGAAAGAAGTACATTAAATTCCGATGGAGCGCTGCGTTTCCCTTGCAGCATTGCATTGCAGAGGCAGTTGCAGTGTGTTCTGCGTGGCGTATACGTTGGATATATCGAATGTATGCTTCTGACTGTGTGCGTAGACTGCTTGACAGAAATTATAGCATGTTGAACTTTTGTTGCACAAACATCCAGATGATGCTGCGTACTATTTTGCGTAATGACACTATCGGTGTGATCGAAGGCTTTAAGAGTCCCCCTGCAGTGCCAGGACTGAAGACATAGCTGACTGCCACTGAAAGGCCGTGGCAGCTGGGTAACGACCTGAACCCAAGTAACCAACCTCATCTGGCAGTTGTATCGAGTAAACCCTAGCCTAACTCCTCTAGTAGTCTGACTGATGACCATTTGTATGAGAGGCTTTATTAACAGCCCAGCCAACTGTAGAAGATCGGCTACATTAACCGTACCACATTTTTGTCAAGATGTGGAACATCTCGAAATGTCAAGATGGTCCCTCTGAAGGGATAAATAGGTGGTGTTGTCATGGCGACACCTAGCTGACATGACAGCTAGCTAGGCAGGACATAATATGGGGTTATAGCGTTAGCTCAGCAGTCATAGCGTTAGCTCAGCAGTCATAGCGTTAGCTCAGCAGTCATAGCGTTAGCTCAGCAGTCATAGCGTTAGCTCAGCCGTCATAGCGTTAGCTCAGCCGTCATAGCGTTAGCTCAGCAGTCAGACTTAGCATCACCCCCATTTGCTTTCTTCCTATACATGCGTTAGAGAGAGATGGAGGGGAGAGAGAAAGGGAGGGAGGGGGGAAACATCAGCTCCTTGTATTTCAGTCTTTCTTGTCTGTCCAGTTTGTTGTTCTGGTCTCCATTTAGCTGTAATGTCCTGAGGCAGTGAGTGAGAGAGGGGTAAGGAGAGAGAGAGAGGTAACGAGAGAGGGAGCTACACAGACAGAGGGAGAGGGGGAGCTACACAGACAGAGGGAGAGGGGGAGCTACACAGACAGAGGGAGGGAGGGGGGACACAGAAAGACAGAGGGAGGGAGAGGGGGAGCCAGACAGACAGAGGGAGGGAGAGGGGGAGCCAGACAGACAGAGGGAGGGAGAGGGGGAGCTACACAGACAGATAGAGGGAGAGACAGAGGGGAGAGGGGGAGCTACACAGACAGGGGAGAGAGAGGGGAGCGACAGACAGACAGAGGGGAGAGAGAGGGGGAGCGACACAGACAGAGGGAGATAAGGGGGAGCGAGACAGAGGGAGAGAGAGGGGAGCTAACAGACAGAGGGAGAGAGGACAGAGGGGAGAGAGAGGGGGTAATGAGAGGGGAGAGAGAGGGGTAGCGATAGAGAGGGGTAGAGGGGTAGTAGAGAGAGATGACTTTAAAAAAAGCATTTGATGCTATTTGGCACGAAGGGCTATTCTACAAAGTTGGCTTGGTGATCAGGTGTATGACTTAATAAAATGTATGTACACTAAAAATAAGTGTGCAATACAAATCAAAATCCAAAGAAAATCATTATTTTCACAACGTTGAGGTGTGAGACAAGGCTGCAGTTTGAATCCAAATCTTTCAACATTTATGTCAATGAATTAGCAGACATGTTGTACCATTCTCCAGCCCCAGGACTCACACTATTTGACACAGAGGTAAAATACCTGCTATATGCTGATGATTCGGTACTTCTATCACCAACCAAAGAAGGTCTTCTACAGAACATTAGTATTCTTGAGCAATATTGCCATAATTGGACCCTGGCAGTAAATAATAACAAAAAAAGCAGATGTCAGAAACATAAATATAAATTCACCCTGAACAACAACATAATTGAACACACTAAAAATGACATTTGAGCCCAGAAACGAGCCCTCTGTCAGCTGCCGTTGGACCTAACCAACCAAGCTGACACCAGCATTGCTTCAGAAAAAATAATTCCAATTAACAAAATCATGAACCAATCAAAGGACTCATATATTTACAACATTGGAAAAACAAAACAAAATCCCAAAGCCGACTAAATTGCTATCTGACCTTTCTGTCATTTTGGAGCTGCCTTAGTCAAGAAAGTAAAAAATAGACAATGTTTGTATGCGGTTTTATTTAAAAAATATATATATATATATTTCGCCTTTATTTAACCAGGTAAGCCAGTTGAGAACAAGTTCTCGTTTACAACTGCGACCTGGCCAAGATAAAGCAAAGCATTTCGACACAAACAACAACACAGTTACACATGGAATAAACAAACATACGGTCAATAATACAATAGAGAAGGTGTGTATATACATTGTGTGCAAATGAGGTAGGATAAGGGGGTGAGGCAATAAATAGGCCATAGTGGCGAAATTATTACAGTATAGCAAATTAAACACTGGGGTGATAGATGTGCCCGAAGATGAGTGTGCAAGTAGTGGTACTGGGGTACAAAGGAGAAAAATAAATAAAATGAATAACAATATGGTGATGAGTTAGTTGGATGGGCTATTTACAGATGGGCTATGTACAGATGGGCTATGTACAGGTGCAGTGATCTGTGAGCTGCTCTGACAGCTGGTGCTTAAAGCTAGTCAGGGAGATATGAGTTTATTAACGCAATGTTAAAAAATAATAAATTTTTTTAACGTTTGCAAAGTGATATGTGACACGTATTAATGCCAAAATAACATCTCAAAACATGTAGGGCTGTGCACCACCTGCACCTGAATGACATGTCGCCACTGGAAATAGCATCTTGTGAGTGAGTCAGTGCACGTTGTTTTCGGTTTCAGCCAGTGTATTCCGTGTCTGATTGTACTTTCATGCATGTGACTCTCTAACCATCCCATGTGTGTGTTTTGAAGTTCTGCCTGTGTGCATCTATGTGTTGTGTGTGTGTGTGTATGTCTGTGTGACTTGAAAATATTGATGCACACATCTCACTGTTCATTGTGCACGTGAAGGCAATGTCGCTCAGTATCAATTTTTTTAACAAGGGGCAATTCTGTAACTGCCATTTCCTGCAGTCTATAGCAGAAAATGGCCTTAACTAACCACGTTTCCATCCACAGATTTTATGTGAGTAAAGTCATACCGTATTAAAAAAAAATCGAGACAGCCGTGATAGAAGTGGGACATTTCGATTCAACTGTTTAAGTGATGTCTCCATCGGACAGCGAACCCAAAACCGATCCAAATGTTGCATGTTTCGGTCAGAAAATGTATTCAAACATTACAAATCGCTGATAATTTTTGTTGATCATATTACTTTGTTGATTATATTCACTTCTGAAAATACCTAATCTTTTAGTGACAACTGATGCACCATCTCCAGTGTGGAACTAAGCATGTATCTGTGTTAATAGTCATTGATCGACAAGTCATTTAGCATGCTGACCCCAGGAAATATCAGTAGCCTAGTCAAACTGCGCACGCTGATCTACCTGAGGTAGGCGACCTGTTATTTTTTTAATCTATGCACTGTTGAAAATGGTGTTTTACTAGAATTAAAGTAAGCTACCGGAAACACGACTGTCATCTGGCTATAGGCTACTTGCTGAATGGGGCGTTAGATTTGATTACTTTATATTTCTGGTTCAGAATCAGCAATAGTTTTGCTAGTTTTGTATTTAACAATTAGTGTGTATGGCCATTTTTGAGATATACAGGGTAAAGTTGATATTTTCATAACATGGAAAGCAGGACGAGAAAATGAACTCATTAAAACTTCCAAACGGTCTAAACCATTTGATTTTGAGACGGGTTGAAATCCAAAGTTGTGCTATATGTTCATTGGCTACGTCATAGCTAGTTTGTAAGTAATGTATGAATATTTATTGTTATCTCAAAAACTTAATCTGCAAAAATGACAAGATTTCAGAATCAAAGTGGAGGAACAAAAAACAGTGAACATTGTCCCCCCCATAATCTGATAGTAGTAGTTGGGTGGTAGGTGCGTAAGCTCCTTTACGGCTCAAATCAAATGCCTGGGAGAAAAAAATCCTATTGCAAAATAATGCCTTTTATTTATTGATGTAACTACCAGTTGATTTAACTACATTTGGGCGATATGTATTTTTCAAATTGATCTATGCTTTTGAATGATAAAAGTTCAAAATTTGCTTTATTTCCCTAGGGTGGCAACGGCTACAGTTGAAGTCAGAAGTGTACATACACCGTAGCCAACTACATTTAAACTCAGTTTCTCACAATTCCTGACATTTAATCCTAGTAAATATTCCCTGTTTTAGGTCAATTATGATCACCACTTTATTTTAAGAACATGAAATGTCAGAATAATAGTAGAGAGAATGATTTGATTTATTTCAGCTTTTATTTGATCCCAGTGGATCAGAAGTTTACATAAACCAATGCAAACCAATGCAAACCAAATGCTAAACAAGCGTAAATTGGAGGAATTTTGGCCCATTCCTCCTGACAGAGCTGTTGTAACTGAGTCAGGTTTGTAAGCCTCCTTGCTCGCGCACACTTTTTTAGTTCTGCCCACATTTTCTATATGAATAAGGTCAGGGCTTTGTGTTGGTTACTCCAATACCGTGACTTTGTTGTCCTTTCAGCCATTTTGCCACAACTTTGGAAGTATGCTTGGGGTCATTGTCCATTTGGAAGACCCATTTGAGACCAAGCTTTAACTTCCTGACTTATGTCTTGATGTTGCTTCAATATATCCACATAATTTTCCTCCCTCATGTCGCCATCTATTTTGTGAAGTGCACCAGTCCCTCCTGCAGCATAGCACCCTCACAACATGATGCTGCCACCCCTGTGCCTCACGGTTGTGATGGTGTTCTTCGGCTTGCAAGCCTCCCCCTTTTTCATCCAAACTTAACGATGGTCATTATGGCCAAACAGTTCTATTTTGGTTTCATCAGACCAGAGGACATTTCTCCAAAAAGTACGATCTTTGTCCTCATGTAATAAAAACACTTGGGTGAACTGTTAGAATTAGAATAATCATTAGTTTTCCAAGTGGGCACTTTGAATACAGTGTTTAACATGACAATTAATGAAAATGCCAGGGAGAATATGTGACCGACCGGCTCAAATTGGTCTTAAGTAGCAAAATATGATTGAATTATTATTATTATTTTTTTACATTGGATAAAAGTAAAGACTCAGAGCTACAAAATGGTATATAATACACAGCATTTGAGGTTAGTGGTTAATCTGCCTTTGCCATCGGTACTATTGGCCAAATTACAATCACTGAATAATAAAGGGGACGAACTACAATCACGTATATCCCACCAACGGGACATTAGAAACTAATATCTAATGTTTCACAGAGTCGTGGCTGAACGATGACACGAATAACATACAGCTGGCGGGTTATACACTGTATCGGCAGGATAGAACAGCAGCCTCTGGTAAGACAATGTATATTTGTAAACAGCAGTTGATTCCTGCTTACAAGCAAAAACTAAAGCAGGAAGCCCCAGTGACTCGGTCAATAAAATAGTGGTCAGATGAAGCAGATGCATAAATACTTATTTTCCACCATAATTTGCAAATCAATTCATTAAAAATCCTACAATATGATTTTCTGGGTTTTTTGTCTTCTCATTTTGTCTGTCATAGTTGAAGTGTACCTATGATGAAAATTACAGGCCTCTCTCATCTTTTTAAGTGGGAGAACTTGCACAATTGGTGGCTGACTAAATACTTTTTTGCCCCACTGTACATACCCCAACCAGGAGCCAGGAATTACAGGCAACGTCTACACTGAGCTAAAGGGTAGAGTTTCCTCTTTCAAGGAGCGGGACTCTAACCCTAAATCACTATCAACCCGTAGCACTCACGTCTGTAGCCATGAAGTGCTTTGAAAGGCTGGTCATGGTTCACATCAGTACCATTATCCCAGAAACCCTAGACCCACTCTAATCTGCATACCGCCCCAACAGATCCACAGATGATGCAATCTCTATTGCACTCCACATTGCCCTTTCCCACTTGGATGAAAGGAACACCTATGTGAGAATGCTATTCATTGACTACAGCTCAGCGTTCAACACCATAGTGCCCTCAAAGCTCATCAATAAGCTAAAGACCCTGGAACTAAACCTCCCTCTGCAACTGGATCCTGGACTTCCTGACGCCCCCAGGTAATAAGTAATAAGGGTAGGTAACAACACATCCGCGACGCTGATCCTCAACACAGGGGCCCATCAGGGGTGTGTGCTCAGTCCTCTCCTGTACTCCCTGTTCACTCATGACTGCATGGCCAGGCACAACTCCAACTCATTAAGTTTGCTGATGACACAATAGTGGTAGGCCTGATCACCGTCAGAGACCTGGCCGTGTGGTGCCAGGACAACAACCTCTCCCTCAACATGATCAATACAAAGGAGATAATTCTGGATTACAGGAAATTGAGGACCGAGCACGCCCCCATTCTCATCGGCGGGGCCAGTTCCTTGGTGTCCACATCGCCAACAAACTAACATGGTCCGACCGCAAGGCACTACAGAGGGTAGTGTGCACCGCCCAGTACATCACATGGGCCAAGCTTCCTGCCATCCAGGACCTCTATACCAGGCAGTGTCAGAGGAAGGCCCTAAAAATGGTCAAAGACTCCAGCCACCCTAGTCATAGGCTGTTCTCTCTGCTACCGCATGGCAAGCAGTACCGGGGCGCCCAAGCCATAAGACTCCTGAACATCTAATCAAATGGCTACCCAGACTATTTGCATTGCCCCCCCCTTTACACTGCTGCTACTCTCTGTTTATTATCTATGCATATTCACTTTAATAACTCTACCGACATATGTACATATTTACCTCTTACTTCGACTAACCACCACACATTGTCTATGTACCGGTACGCCCTGTATATAGCCTCGCTATTGTTATTTTTCTGCTCTTTAATTATTTGTTACTTTTATTTATTTTTTTATATATTTTTTTAGGTATTTTTCTTAACTGCATTGTTGGTTAAGGGCTTGTAAATAAGCATTTCACCGTAAGGTGAACAAAACCTGTTGTATTCGGTGCATGTGACAAATACGATTTGATTTGAGTGTAGTAAATAGTGATGCACCGATATTACATTTTTGGGGCGATACTGACATTCAATATTTTCCTTGACAAAAAAAACGATACCGATAACCAGTATAAAGGTTTTTAGCGGCCTTTTAAGCATTTGAGTACAGTTAAATAGTTAACTCACACACATGGACGCAGTGGTCTAAGGCACTGCATCTGAGTGCAAGAGGCGTCACTACAGTCCCTGGTTCAAATCCAGGCTATGAGTGTGGGAGTCCCATAGTTTGGGAGTCCCATAGTCCGGTGCACAATTGGCCCAGCGTCGTCCGGGTATTGCCGGGCTTGGCCGTCATTGTAAATATGAATTTGTTCTTAACTGACTTGCCTACATAAATGAAGGTTACACACACACACTAACCAAACAGTTGTTTTGTTGACCTTTACGTATGTCCCCATTACCAGTAAAACATAATCGAAACCTACTTCTTTCACTTACTTGCTGTGCTGTTTCGTTGTTAATTTGTTCAGTCGTTTCATTCTCAACCAGGATTTCATCATACATGTCAAGTAGTGAAGTTTCAACTCTGTCTATCTGTGGCCTCTCTTCCTCGGTGCGCAATGTCACTGTGTCCGTTTCCATCTTGTCCACCTGTGTATGTAACATTTCACGTAAACCCTGTTTCTTGTCTGCATCGAAGTAGCGGTTCCTTGTACCTAGCATCGAGCATGGTGGTGGCACAGTTTGAAACATGTTCTCAAATGCCACAGCGACAACCAGCACATTCATGAGCATCAAAACAACTTTCCTCAGTGTCGGCAGTTTTGTTGAGCAGGCGTGACGATTTAATTCCATGAAAAATAGCAGAGGGTATCACACGAAAAGCATCACTCACGACAGAGAACGGTTGATTGTCATGGGCAATGAATTCCATTATCTTGGCTTTAATGGATTTCGCCTTCGAGTTGTCTCTGAAATGTTCTTACTCTGTCAAATGACTGTTCGACTTGTTGACTCTGCTCGAGCCACACAGCAGACGTTGTGTGCTGGGTTAGGAATGCTGTGTTGCACGTGTAGTGCTACATTTTACGTGGCGTCATTACGTCATGTACCTAATTATATAGGTATTCACTTCAGCTTTGACATCGATTTGGAAACATCGGGGCGATAAACTAGACATTCCGATATGTTCACCGATATATTGTGCATCCCTAGTCCAGATTGAGGGTAAGATGAACGTAGCAAAGTACAGAGGGGTCCTTGATGAAAACCTGACGACATATGTAATTGGGGAACAAAAATAAAAATGGCAAACAATTCACACAATGAGACAATGCATGTTGCAAGCATTTTGCGGGAGACAGTTGAGCCGCTCTGGAGAGAGGCTCGCCTATATCTTCACCACACACCCGTCCCCTTCTTCTTGTCTCAACACTTTAAACTATACTCAAGACACATTATCTTCACACGTAATTGAGATGCTTTCGTTGACAGCCGCAACACAATAATCAACTAGGCCCATTGCCACCCGCGCTGCCCAAATTGCTGGCTTCTTGTCTTTCAAGAAGATAATGATCCTCGATTCCTCTGTGGTTTAAGTCATGTTTTCTGGTGAAGTGTTTTGAGCGATTCCATTTAGTTCTGTATCGACAGGAGAAATTAGGACAATTTATGTAAATGTATTTTCCATTTACTTCCCTATTGGACCCATTTCTCACCTGTTCTATTGGTTTTCATATCAACTTTATTTCGTTGTCCAGAAGCCAAATGCACAATCCTAGTCAAATTATCAACCCCATCCTAGTTTTTGGATATTTAGATTCCCCCTATTTCTGTGTTTCTAACAGAGATTTTAATCTCTGTCACATATGGAACCGCTATCAGGTGCGCTGTTTAGAATGGTGTTTTCCCCTCTAATTGCATTTTTTAGCAAATGTTTCAAAATGACGTTTTATTGGCTGCTTCATTGCATGAGTTGCATGGTCTGCTAAGACGCATTACCATAATCAAAGTCTTATTTCTGTCATTCCGAGCCCAGTGGGGGGGACACCCAAATTGGTTATATGCACCCAATACATATGGATCCAGTAGATTTCTCAATCAAACTGAATCGCAATAATTTGAAACTAAAATGTATCTTTCCGGTATCGTATTGGAGCCCAGTGCCTTCAGGAAGTATTCACACCCCTTGACTTTTTCCACATTTTGTTGTGTTACAGGCTGACTTTATAATGGATAAAATTGAGGGGGGCAGGCAGGCAGGCATCGAATATCCCTTTGAGCATGGTGAAGTTATTAATTACACTTTGGATGGTGTATCAATACCACCAGTCACTACGAAGACACGGGCGTCCTTCCTAACTCAGTAGCTGGAGAAGGAAACTGCTCAGAGATTTCATCATGAGGCCAATGGTGACTTTAAAACAGTTACAGAGTTTAATGGCTGTGAGTAGGAGACAACTGAGGATGGATCAACAACATTGTAGTTATTCCACAATACTAACCTTATTGACAGAGTGAAAAGGAAGGAAGCCTGAATAGAATACAAATATTCCAAAACATGGACCCTGTTTGCAACAAGCCACTAAAGTAATACTGCAAAATATTGTGGCAAAGCAATTCACTTTTTGTCCTGAATACAAAATGTTATGTTTGGGGCAAATTCAATACAGCACATTACTGAGTACCACTCCACAATTTCAAGCATAGTAGTGGCTGCATCATGTTATGGGTATGCTTGTAGTCATTTAGAACTAGGGAGATTTTCAGGATAAAAAAATAAATGGAATGGAGCTAAGCACAGGTACAATCGTAGAGGAAAACCTGGTTCAGTCTGCTTTCCACCAGACACGGGGAGATGAATTCACCTTTCAGCAGGTCAATAACTTAAATCACGGTCAAATCTACACTGTAGTTGCTTACCAAGATGACTGTGTTCCTGAGTGGCGGAGTTATAGTTTTAACGGAAATCTGCTTGACAATCTATGCAAGACCTGAAAATGGTTGTCTAGCAATGATCAACAACCAATTTGACAGATTTTTGAAAAGAATAATGGGCAAATGTTGCACAATCCAGGTGTAGACAACTCTTTGAGACTTACCCAGAAAGACTCACAGCTGTAATCGCAGCCTAAGGCAATTCTAACGTATTGAGTTTGAATACTTATCTAATCAAGATATATTTGTTTTATTTTTCATTTATTTTTTGACAGAGTATTTTGTGTAGATTGTTGACAAACAAAAAGACGATTAAATCCATTTTAATCCGACTTTGTAACACAACACAATGTGGAAATAGTCAAGGGGTGTAAATTATTTCTGAAGGCACTGTATCTAGATCCGCATCAAATCGCGTTGAAAGGGAAAGATCCAGTGTAAACCTGGAATCGCACGATATGTTGTGTGGTCCTCACCCTACAGCTCGGGAAACCATGCAGTTTATTAGACTCCAGATGAAATAAGTTACGATGAATTTCACAGGGTGTTAAAAGTGCTCAGTGATGAACTTGATGCTCATTTCCAAAAAATATAGATCTTATTCTGGTGACTTGATGGTAGATGCTTGACTGCCATTTGGCAAGTAAATCCTTTAATAATCCCACACTCTATCTTTGAGCTGTTATTGGCCAGAGCCAAATTATGCAAACATATCCTCCTTGTACAATGTAAAACACCAAATAATGCATTGCAGAGAAGAATTAGGCCGATATCCGCTAATGATCAAAATCCAGAAAGGAGCTGTTAAATTCTACAACCACCTAAAAGGAAGCGATTCCCAAACCTTCCATAACAAAGCCATCACCTACAGAGAGATGAACCTGGAGAAGAGCAAGCTGGTCCTGGGGCTCTGTTCACAAACACACCCCACAGAGCCACAGGACAGCAACACAACAATTGGACCCAACCAAATCATGAGAAAACAAAAGGTAATTACTTCACACATTGGAAAGAATTTACAAAAAAACAGAGCAAACTAGAATGCTATTTGGCCCTAAACAGAGAGTACACAGTGGCAGAATACCTGACCACTGTGACTGACCCAAAATGTAATCTTTCACTATGTACAGACTCAGTGAGCATAGCCATGCTATTGAGAAAAGCTGCAAAAGGCTATGTGCACACTGCCCACAAAATGAGGTGGAAACAGTGGTGGCCCACTGTTGTTTATTATCTATTTCACTTGCTTTGGCAATGTAAACATATGTTTCCCATTTCAATAAAGCCCCTTAAATTGAATTGAGATGCCCCACAAAACCCGGGGGGAAAAAATGTAATGGTTTGGGACATTTGATCTATAGAATGGTCATTTAGAGGAATGATTGTTGACATATATTTGACATTTGTATCTAAAATCATAATTGAGAAATAATTCATCAAAGTTGGCGTTTTTATGACATTTTGGCCTCATCCAGGCCTCCCTTTAAGACTCTCTAAGAAACTTTTTATTTTATTTGTAGGTGCTACAAACAAATTGTCATTTGAAGCTTTACTGCTTGCTCTATAATATATTTAAAGGAATAATGTTTTTAACATAACTATTTAAAATATAAAAATGTGTAGTGAAGACATCAAAACTATGAAATAACACACATGGAATCATGTAGTAGATTTTTCAAAGTCGCCACCCACAGCTTTGCACACTCTTGGGCATTCTCTCAATGAGGAGCGGCAGCGTAGCCTAGTGGTTAGAGCGTTGGACTAGTAACCGGAAGGTTGCGAGTTCAAACCCCTGAGCTGACAAGGTACAAATCTGTCGTTCTGCCCCTGAACAGGCAGTTAACCCACTGTTCCCAGGCCGTCATTGAAAATAAGAATATGTTCTTAACGGACTTGCCCGGTTAAATAAAGGTAAAATAAAAAAAATAAAAAAATAAAAAAAAACTGCTTCACCTGGAATGCTTTTCCAACAGTCTTGAAGGAGTTCCCACATACTGTATGCTGAGCACTTGTTGGCTGCTTTGCATTGCAAACCGTCTCATTTAGGTTGAGGTCAGGTGATTGCGGAGGCCAGGTCACCTGATGCAGCACTCTTCACTCTCCTTCTTGGTCAAATAGCCCTTACAAAGCCTGGCGGTGCGTTGGGTCATTGTCCTGTTGAAAAACAAATAACAGTCCCACTAAGCGCAAACCAGATGGCATGGCATATCGCTGCAGAATGCTGTGGTAGCCTTGAATGTGGGCCTTGAATTCTAAATACATCACAGACAGTGTCCCCAGCAAAGCACCCCCACACCTCCTGCTTCACAGTGGGAACCACACATGCGGAGATCATCCGTTCACCTACTCTGGATCTCACAAAGACACGGCGGTTGGAACTCATCAGAACAAAGGACAGATTTCAGCCGGGGTAATGTTCATTGCTTGTGTTTCTTGGCCCAATCAAGTCTCTTCTTCTAATTGGTGTCCTTTAGTAGTGGTTTCTTTACAGCAATTTTATCTTGAAGGCCTGATTCACACATGAACAGTTGATGTTGAAATGTGTCTGTTACTTGAACTATGTGAAGCATTTAATTGGGCTGCAATTTCTGAGGCTGGTAACTCTGAACTTAGCCTCTTGCAGCTGAGGTAACTCTGTGTCTTCCTTTCCTTTGACGGTCCTCATGAGAGCCAGTTTCATCATTGCGCTTGATGGATTTTGTGACTGCACTTGAAGACATTTTTAAAGTTCTTATTTTCCCGCATTGACTGACCTTTGTGTCTTAATGTAATTATGGACTGTCGTTTCTCTTTGCTTTTTTGAGCTGTTCTTGCCATAATATGGACTTGGTCTTTTACCAAATAGGGGTATCTTCTGTATACCAACCCTACCTTGTCACAACACAATTGATTGGCTCAAACGCATTAAGAAGGAAAGAGATTCCATAAATGAACTTTTAACAAGCACACCTGTTAATTTAAATGCATTCCAGGTGACTACCTCATGAAGCTGGTTGAGAGAATGCCAAGAGTGTGCAAAGCTGTCATCAAGGCAAAGGGTGGCTACTTAGAAGAATCTCAAATCTCAAATATATTTTGTTTTGTTGAACACTTTTTTTGGTTACTACATGATACTACATTTATATCTGTTTTATAAAATCTGATTTTTTTGTTGTTGCCTGATTCAGTTTTTTTCTCAAATTAATTTTTCTCAGTTATGTTTTTCCAGGTTTCTGTTTTTCCCAGTTTTGTTTTTACGTCTTTCACTCTCAAGATCCCCATTTTTCTAAATAGAAAAATCAAAAATTGAATGTTGTAAGTCCACAGTGCTTCAACCACATCAGGAAACCACTTTTAGAGGTCTTGTTACCCTTTAATTGAAGTGTGCACCAGCAATTGACCATTGGCTATTAATGTTTCTGTAGTGCTCATGTGATTGCAGTTTTCAGAAACAAATGGCCACTGGATTGTTTTGAATAATATCATGATATCATTCTGCCAGGCAGTCATAGGCAGTTTTTTGGGGGGGGGGAATCCCTTTTGCCAGAAGGCGGTTGTCATTACATTAGCTTCATCGCTAACGGCTACACAAAGTTCTAGCGTTCATGTGCTGTTTCCTCAACAGAGAAGTCAAAGGAAAATACTAGTCACTGATTTTGTTCATGTCTCATGATAATCTTCGGCAAATTAATGAATGTTCTAATAAGTTCAATACTTAAAAAAAATATTGTTGAACTCTGTTTTAATGTCTGGATTCCAGGATTCCGTTTGCGTTCTCCGCAGTGCGGATTTTATAGGACCACCATTTACTATATGGTCATATCAAAGTTCCAGAGTGGTATCTCTGCTACTTTTAGAGTTATGATCCAATTTGTAAGCACTACCAACAGAGTGAATGTGAAAATGGATTCAAAATGGTCGACCTCTGCTGGTGATTTTCAGGATGTGCAATGATGCAAGTAAAGTAGGGCTGTGATTGGTTACGTTGCCTAATATACATACCAATTTCTCTGGGAAAAATTGCCATAATTTTAAAACTGAGATCCCACTATGGATCTTTGATATGCCCCAAGAGTATATTATGTTCAACAATATATTGAAAAAGTAGCCAAATTAAAAATGGTGCATTTTCAATATTAGTGTGTATTTTTGCCAATATTCATTAATGGATGTATTTTTTTATTTGATTGAAATCAACAGAGCAAGCAGTAAAGCTTTGTAGCACCTACAGATGAAACATAATGTAGTCTTTAAGGAGGCCTGTGTATGGCCTCAATGTAATAAATATGCTAACTTTTATTGATGATTTTCTTATACTTTGATACAAATGTCAAATATATGTCAACAATCCTTCCTCCAAAATACTATTCTATGGATTAAATTATGTATGTAATTATGGCCCAAATCATGGTATTTTTTCGGCCTGGTTTCGTGAGTAATCACTCTTGAAGTGTGTGTTATTGACATACTGTGAAGCACTGAGCCATTGCTATTGTGTGAACTGCTCCCATGTCTGTTCCTCTTAGTACTCCATTGTTGGGAAGGGGAAGGATCCAAAAATAGCCTCCTGTACGGTTCTTGATCCTCTGCCAAAACCTTGTGTTGCACTTTTCTTCCTGTTACACACATTGTCACCTCCCTTCTCTTTCTCTGCTCTGTTTCCCTCTGTTCTCTTCCTGTAAATGTTCTTAGCTCCTTGACTCCGAGGAATCAAAATGGTGGTTCAGTTCACTGGGGAGCTGGGAAGAGAAACTGCCAGGTTATTTTTTTCTTCTTCGAAAATTAGACTGTAAATGAGCCCGGTTTTGAACATTATTTGGGAAAATCATTTCCTACTGCTCAGTAAAGTGAAGATGTTTTATTGGTTAAACTACATTACAGTCACATAGCCTAGTCGTGCAGCCCAGTTGTGATGGGAGTCAGCGGAATCTTGTGGGATCATGTAAACTGCTTCAGGGGATGCATATGACAAGGATGTAGAGCAGAGCTGCGTTGAGATGGAGGCGAACAACAGTCAGTGTGTGTACTGTAGGCCTAATAATAGGCGTGATTTTTAGTTTCTTGTTTGCATATTGCCATGGAGATGATGGAGGCTACCTACTGGAGGTGTATTCTCCATGAAATACACTAGAGTGATAGTGGGGATGTTTCTGACTGCTCAGCTCCCTCATATCCATCCACACATCTAAAGGACATTGTATTTTATGACATTTGATTTTGGCATCACTGTGGCTTTACCTTGCATTCTCTTACTTTGCTGATGATATGTTTTAGATTCTCTGTTTACTGAAATGAATAAGACACAACTTCCAATGCAAAATATGGAAGGGATTATTTTACATCTCTCTTCTCTATTCTCATTCTATTATATTCCCATTCTCACTCTATTCTATTCTCACTCTATTCTATTCTATTCTCACTCTATTCTATTCCCATTGTCACTCTTCTATTCTCACTCTATTCTATTCCCATTCTCACTCTATTCTATTCTCACTCTATTCTATTCCCATTCTCACTCTATTCTATTCTCATTCCATTCTATTCTCACTCTGCTCTCTCTCAAAAAACTCTTTCCCCTTTTCTCTGTCAACAGAACTAGCTGTGTGTTTCCTCCCTCTGGTGGTTAGTTGTAACTGCACACGCTCAACCTAGCCTCCCTGTAGGAGTCCTTGATACTTTCCCAGATAATGCCCCTATCATTTTTTCTTGAGACGACTACGCGTTAAATTTAAAAAAGCACGGCCTCATTTCATCATGACCTTTTTTATTTTTGTTTTTCCTTTTCTAGGTGATTTTACTCATTTCCCCCTCCATTCATGAGCCTGGCTTGGTTTAGCTGTCATGGAGGACAAGGCCTCGGTGGGGAAAATTAGCGTGTCGTCCGACTCCGTGTTCACCCTGAACAGTGAGGACTTTGTGCTGGTGTCGCGGCTGGACGACACCCCAGGCTCCTCCACTAATAACGGTAGCGATGACGAAAAGACCGGACTGAAGGTAAGACGAAATAAAGAGTGCCTGGCAGAGTAAACAGAACTCTGACATCTGGTCGAGTTCCCCAATTCACTCTCTCCCTTCCCCTTCACCTGGGCCCTAAGCCCCTAACCATATGATGTTTGCACGGCAGATCTAAAGTGCTTGGATAGGTTTAAGGTTGTAAGCAATGTTGTGATGGAGGTTCCTTCCACCATATTGCTGAGGCTCGTCCTGCCCCTTGCAGATCGGCAAAATGCAAACAAAGAGAGGGTTCAAGCCAAAGGAGAAGGAATAGGGAGCGAATCGGGACAGGTGTGTGACTCTCTCGATCGGCTTGATTTCTTTGTAGTCAACTCACCTGAATTACCACGGCCTCAGTCGTCGGTGGGTCATTGGAAGGTAACCGCATCAGTGGAGAATCATCATACTAGCAGCAGACACGTCTGCCTTCTCTCACCACTGATGTTAAGTGACCAGGGAATCAATCTCGTGTCATCCCCCTTCCAAGGCAATCACTCACATACTGCAACTAATCATCTGATTAAGAAACCCATTCCATGCTCTTTTTTTAAAATTTCCATTTTTTTACTGTAAATAATCACGAATATGCTGTAGGCTGTCAGGAGGATTGAGCTGTGTCTCTCGTATGGGGTCAGGTTACACGGGCAAGACAGTCCGGCTCTCACTCCCCTCTATCTGGGCCATTCACTAGTGATGGGGGGGGTGATCGATCCGGTTACATATCAGGGTATTACTTTTGACGATGTATCGTTTTGACAATATCGCAGTATTATTTTTGCACTAGTTGGCTGTACCTGCACCAAAACGCCAGTATTTGTTTTACTTCATGGCGTGTTGTCTCCATCTTCTTTTTAATAACTAGGGAGACAATTTGTTTTCAGCACTTTTTACATTTTATTTCCATGACTGATCAGGACTCGTTTTCTCGTGGCTCTCTCTTGTCCCTCTGCTGTACATATTGGTGAGCAACATGTTTGGAACATCGAATCGCAATAAAATCATATTATCGAATCGCAATACATATAGAATTGTGGGAATCGAAATACATATAGAATTGTGGGAATCGCAATACATATCGTATCGACACCTAAAGTATTGTGATAATATTGTATAGTGAGGTCCCTGGCACATTCCCCTCCGTACCATTCACCCTGTGGTGCTCAGCTGCCTGTGGGCTGGCTGGCTGGGTGGGGGAATTATTGTCCATTTAAGTATTTCACCCCCCCCACCCTTATCTCTCTTTTCCCCCATTTTTCTTTTCTCTCCCCCTCTTTTGATCTCTCTCTCTCCATGCTAACAAACACTCTCGCTGTACAGGTTGTTAGACTGTCGATTGTATGTTCCTTCAGTCTCAAGTCATTCTGTCATCCTCCTGTGTATTTGTTCCCGCTAATGTGAAAACGAAACATTAACAAAAAAAAACCAAGATATATAAATAACATGTTAGTTTACCCATCCATGTTGTACTTTATCTGGTGCCTCTATACACCCCCACACTGTACTTCCTCCTGATGAGGTAGTGCTCAAAAGACACCAGCAGGTGGTGATAGTGGACTGCTGAAATGACTTTACCCAACAAGTTAAGCCACTCAATTGCCTTCAGTTGAGGTACAAGACGATATTTAGACTAGCCTCACGGAAACTGTACACCTCACCCCCATGTACATTAACAACCGTAATTAGAATTGATTCGAAAAACGAAATAACTCTCTTGGCTATTCTTACACGTACTTCTCCCCCAAGCCCACACAAGGTAGTTGAAGAGGGGAGTAGCGCAGGCTGTCTAAATGTGTTGTTTATTACGCAGGTGATTTCTGAGGAAGGGGTCAGCTTTAAGGTCAGTTTCTCTCTCTCTCTCTCTCTCTCCCTCGTCCTCTCCCCTTCTGTGCTGTGATTCTGTGGTGACACTGTATCTGTTCTGTGGTGCTCTTAAGTGTTTTCGGGTTGGCTGTTGAATGATTTGATGCCCACCTAGCTTGTCTTGTGATGAGGTAGCTAGCTCAGTTGTTTTGGTGCAAGTTCTTGTCCTAGTTCTGTTTTTTGAGGCTTTACGGCCAGACTCCCAGTCTGCCACCCACCCACCCCTCCTCAGCTCAATACGCCCCTTGTTTGCCACTGTATGTTGTGGTGTAGTGTTAGGCTACTGCTGGAGGCTGAGGAACAGTGCTTTGCAGTCTTCACTAGTTTGCTTTGCAGTATATTGCCTCTCCCTGTATGGTCCGCCTTTGCTTAGCATCTGTCAGCTCAATGAACTTGGCGAATGTGCTTTCTCTTAGAAAGAGGCTACAATTTGTAAGCAAACAGACCAGTGTTCGGTTTCTAGAAACTTGTAACACCTCCTGTGGTGATCTAATTCATTCACAATCGTAAATTCACATACTAATCTAATCACTTTGTACTTGAAGTACTATCTCTGTTGAAGACGTCGCTTTCCCTCTCAAATTCCCTTGTCAGTCACTCGGAGAGAATCTCAAGATCAGTATAACATTTTCAACCTAGCCATTCCTGAAGTTGGAGAGGAAAAAGTTACTGAGATTGATTGATGAACTGTTTCTTAGGTAGCCTGAATAATGAACCTTGTATTTTGACCCTATGCTCGTCTGTGTGTGTGTGTGTGGGCTTTGGGATTCCTTGTGTGTCTGTGTGTGTGAATGCCTGTGTGTTCGACTGTGTGTGTGTCGATGTGCTTGTCCGACCGTCGGTGTGTGTGTGTGTGTGTGTGTGCCTATCCATCCGTCTGTGTGTGTGTGTGACAACAGATTGTGGGGAACGGCAGTGAGCAGCAGTTGCAGAAGGAGCTGGAGGATGTTCTGATGGACCCCTCTGTGGCTGAGCAGGCGCTGGGTGGTGGCGTCCCCAGTGGTGGCAGTGTGGACCAGGCAGGCGGGGTAGACCATGTTTTGTCCCCCACCATGGCAGCACCACCCGAGCCCCAACCGTGCCCTGACCTCCTCGGCACCCCGCCCAAAGTTGAGATGGTGCTACCCGTCCAATCTGCAGCGCAGGAGAGTGAGCTGAATGAACGATCTTACCGCGGTGAGTCAAAGCAAGAATACCAAATCAACTTCTGGGACCCTACACCTTAGGAACTTCTCTAGATCTGAAAGGGTTGGGCAGATGTAAGAACTATGGTTATAGCTTAATCTTGTCTTCTGATTGGCTGAGCAGAAATGTCACTTCCGTATAGCCAATGTCCTATGGGGTAGGGGCTACGCTTTGATCTGCTGTCTCTCCCCCTCACTAGACCCTCTCTGTATGACCCTTGACATCCACAGGGGATGAGTCGTCATCGGAGTGCAGCCCCAGTACGCCCATCCCAGACGAGGACAGTGTGGTCTTCAATAAGCTGACCTACCTGGGCTGTGCCTCGGTCAACGCTCCCCGCAGTGAGGTGGAAGCGCTCCGTATGATGACCATACTCAGAGGGCAGTGCCAGCTACCCCTGGACGTCACCCTGTCTGTGCCTGGAGTCTCAGAGGGCACCGTCAGGTCAGGACCGCTTAACAAACAAACTGACAAACCCAACCAAAGAGATTTGTGTGCGTGTTTGTAGCTCATAAAGCTCCCGAGTAGTTATTCTGATTCCCATGTAAAATAGCATTTTGAGTGACTAAAATGTCACCCATAATGCAAAAGAATATATATATAAAATATATATATATATTACTTTTTGGGGGGGGGGTATAAATGTTAAATGAAAAAGTCATTTTTCTCTCGCAACCAGGAAGTTTGAGAATACAGGCTGTGTGGGCGGGGAGCTTACAATTCATGAGCTCACCTTGACTGACAGCTCTTTGAAACGCCCATGTCTAGAAACCTGAATGTATTTAGTAAGCAGTGTTGCAGTAAAATCAGATCAAGCTCATTTGGTGATACACAAAGCGACTCCAACAACATTGAAATTGCATCAGTGATGCACAAAAAATCTCCCGTTTGCCATGTCTGTCGTGATGCAGTTCACAGCAGCACCGACGGATTTGTTGACATGACATCTGCATCAGAGTTTTAAACGACCCCCCTTTTGTTCCATGCCGGCCGAAAGACCTGGCTAGCCGGTAACTAGCTAACACCAGACACAGATGAAAGGGGAGACATAGAAGTACCTTTTCCATAGAGACATAGTGTAAACTCGCTGACACCCTACAGTAAAATGTTGGCGCTAGTAGGTCAGCTATCTAGCTATGTAAACCATTCCCCTCTGCAAACACACCTTCTCCGATGTTGGTTACCAGGCGTCACTTATTTCAATTAGGTAAGAGAATATCATGTTACCATTGGTGTATTAAAATGAGATGGGGATGTCACCCTATCCCCTTAATAATCCCGCCTCCTGAATCCACGTGTTTGGCACGGGGTAGGGGACCAGTAACTTTTTGATCAAACTTGTCAGAATTTTAAACGCCCCTTCCCCACCCCCCCTTTTGTTCCATGTCGGCCGAAAGACCTGGCTAAGGGGGTAACTAGCTAACACCAAGCTCCCCGCCCACTCAAGTCATTTTCTTCATACTTTGGTCATCAGACTTTGATCTGATTTCATCCAAATATCATCCAATTTCATGAAAAACATGATTTTGACTGTTCGGGACCTTTTAAACAAACACAGACTGAAGAGTGGGAGTGCTTTTGTGAGACGCGCTGTTTGAATACCTCCATTATGTCTCTATCTTGTTATTGTTTTCTTTGCTACCCTTTAACCATAATATGACCTGACTCTTTTTCTGCAGGTTGCTGGACCCCCAGACAAGCACAGAGATAGCCAGCTACCCCATCTACAAGATCCTGTTCTGTGTGCGGGGTCACGACAGCACGCCAGAGAGTGACTGCTTCGCCTTCACGGAGAGTCATTACAACGCAGAGATCTTCCGCATCCATGTCTTCCGTTGTGAGATCCAAGAGGCGGTGAGGACACACACACACACACACACACACACACACACACACACACACACACACACACACACCTTCAATTCCTGTGACTTTTGTTTAGCTCCGTGCTGCCTGGGTCTTCAATCACCGCACTACAGTTTCATCCACATTTGACAGCAGTGCAGATGGTGAGAGCCAGCGCTCCTTCCATTTATCACACAGTACCAGAGCCTCCCTTATACTTTGACAGCACAGCTGAACTCTTCCGTGCTGCCCACACACAATGCCCAAACATTCATGTTGAGGTGAAATATCTCTCCCTGTGTGAGCTGTTTACCCCGCTATCCTGGCCCTCTGGGCTGCACTCTCTGTACAGACACTGATGTACCCAATGCCCATGTGTTTATATCTCATGTCTAGCCTGCAGTTAGTCAGTCAGCCTTAGCCTGCTGTTCTGCTGTACTCTTCTCTGCCTGAACGGGCCTCGGCCTATATAATAGTGTATAACAGAGTTTGCATTCCAAATGGCACCCTATTTAAAGTAGGGCACTATATGGAATAGGGTGCTGTTTGGGACACATGAGCACATGAGCCAGACAATGAGCTGGTCTTCCTTGCCGAGAGCATGGAAGGCCAGATTTTACTGCAACACTGCTTACTAAATACACTCTCCTTAGTCTCCGTGTGCAGTGACCTGATTTTCCCCTTTTCCTTCCTTGGAGAAAGATGTTTCTTGCTATCTTCCAGACAGCCCAGAACACAGACCACCCCATGTCTGCCTGGTGGCTGGACCTCCTCCCTCCCATGACACATACACACACACAAACGCGCGTGCACACACGGCTCTACAGGAACATTTTTCATTGCTACCACTGGTGCTCCCAACTTTAGGAGCGCCCCATGAAATTTAGAAAGCACAATCGTTTTTATTGTTTGAGTTACGGCCTGTATTGACGACATTTGAGGCTCATGTTCTGTGTCTAGAAACGAATATGTAACGATGTAAAGACCATTAGTTTATTGTAAAAGTTAGCGGTCATATGAATACCTGTCATTGTAATTACTAAGTCATTTGTGGAGTAGGTTTCTGCATTGTGTAAAGGCACTAATTTCTCTTTAAAAACGCCAGGTTTGGGATGATGACATGCAACGAGGTCCATAATTAATTCTTTGCTATGATCATTGGTCTCCTGAAGAGGCTGTTTTTTTTTCTGTGCCTCCCAAATATTTGGATATACAGGTAAAGTTACCAGCTTGTTGGCCAGCTAGGCAATGAGGTAACATGACTGAACAAAGTGTAAACAAATGGTTAAGGATGCGCAAGTAGAAAGGCCCACGGCGTGGTTTATGGATGTAAAATGCAGTCCCGGCTGTCCGTTATAGCAGGGGTCTCTTACCCTCCAAGCCTGGAGCCTGCTGGTTTTCTGTTCTACCTGATAATTCATTGCACCCATCTCGTGTCCCAGGTCTAAATCAGTCCCTGATTAGAAGGCGAACAATGAAACAATGCAATGAAACTGACTTCACGGTCCAGAGCTGAATTTGAGGCGCTATAGGAAGATAAATATGTGGTCAAAGGAGTTGTCTGTAGAGCCCCGAGACAGGATTGTGTCGAGGCACAGTTCTGGCGAAGGGTACCAAAAACATTTCTGCAGCAATGCATGTCCCCAAGAACACAGTGGCCTCTTCCTAGATAGAGCTGGCCTCCTGGCCAAACTGAGCAATCGGGGGGAGAAGGGCCTTGGTCAGGGAGGTGACCCAGAACCAAATGGTCACTCTGACAGAGCTCCAGAGTTCTTCTGTGGCGATGGGAGAACCTTCTAGAAGGACAACCATCTCTGCAGCAGTCCACCAATCAGGCCTTTATGGTAGAGTGGCCAGTTGGAAGCCACTCCTCAGCACATGACAACCTGCTTGGAGTTTGTGAAAAGGCACCTGAAGGACTCTCAGACCATGAGAAACAATTCTCTGGTCTGATGAAACCAAGATTGAACTCTTTGGCCTGAATGCCAAGTGTCACGTCTGGAGGAAACCTGGCACCATCCCTACGGTGAAGCATGGTGATGGCAGCATCATGCTGTGGGGATGTTTTTCAGCAGCAGGGTCTGAAGAGACTAGTCAGGATCGAGGGAAAGATGAACAGAGCAACGTATAAGAGAGATCCTAGAAAACCAGCTCCAGAGCGCTCAGGACCTCAGACTGGGGTGAAGGTTCCCCTTCCAACAGGACAACGACCGTAAGCACACAGCCAAGACAACGCAGGAGTGGCTTCGGGACTCTCAAGTCTCAAGAGGACTCAAGGCTGTAATCGCTGCCAAAGATGCTTGAAGAAAGTACTGAGTAAAGGGTCTGAATACTTATGTAAAAATGTTTCTAAAAATCTGTTTTTGCTTTGTCATTGTGGGGTATTGTGTGTAAATTGATGAGGGGGAAAAACGTTTATATAAATTGTAGAATTAGGCTATGACGTAACAAAATGTTAAGCTGTCTGAATACTTTCCGAATGCACTGTAAATCCAAACGGGTTCTCCAACAGATTAATAAGAATGACTCACCCTATGTTACACAATTGCGCTTTTCCATTTTTTCAGATTACGACCATTCACTTTCGGTTATTTGAAAATGAAATTATCTCCAAAATATCATTCAAACAATTTCAGTTTAATCCACAAGAAAAGACAGAACAAATATTATGTTTAATCTCAAATATACTACTAATTGATTTAAAAAAAACAGAATGGTATAATCTTTGTTAATGATATCATAAACAGAACTGAGGAAGTTATGCCACACATGCAGGTAACAAAAATATATAGAAATATTTGCTCTATTCAAAATTACAACCAACTGATTGCATCATTACCGCAAAAATGGAGGAGGCAAGTGGAATGGGGAGATGGTAAGGAACTTGTTTGACGGCCCTGTATGAAAGACCTTAATTGGTAAAAGATAAATATGTGATAAATAAAAAAAAGTATATCAGTTGCATTTAAGGACCAAAAAATGGACAGTTTGCAAAATAGTTGAGGAGATTTTTGATGTGCCGATTCCATGGCACAGGGTTTATGAACTGATACACAAAACACTGGGTTGAAAACGTAGAGCTTTTCAATTTAAATTATTATACAACATTCTTGCAACCAATAGAATGTTAGCTATATGGGGGATACAACCATCCCAGCTCTGCAGATTTTGCTGCGAACAGACCGAACCATTAGCTCACTTGTATGTAGCTTGTTTTTGGTCGCAGGTTCAGAAATGTACTTAAAGCTATCTTTGCAAATAGCACTGCTGGGTGACTTGAAAAACCATGGTCAGTCGATCAATACTTTTTAGTAAAGGTGTATGGCAAGTAGAAGTCAAGACTGGATGGTTTTTAGAGATGGTTGGGAGAGGTTGAGTATAGCTGAAGGGTAAAAGAAAAAGAGAACTAATGTAAAATGTAGTATGTATAGGTATTATTGTCCATTATTTTACTCCAATGAGGAGGAGAGGTAGGGTTTGGGGAAAATAATGAAGGGAAAAATCATATACAGTACCAGTCTTTTCTACATTGTAGAATAATAGTGAAGACATCAAAACTATGAAGTAACTCAAATGGAATCATGTAGTAACCCAAAAAATTGTTAAACAAATCAAAATATATTTTAGATTCTTCAAAGTAGCCACCCTTTGCCTTGATGACAGCTTTGCACACTCTTGGCCTTCTCTCAACCAGCTTCACCTGGAATGCTTTCCCAACAGTCTTGAAGGAGTTCCCACACATGCTGAGCACTTGTTGTTCTTTCACTCTGTGGTCTAACTCATCCCAAACCATCTCAATTGGGTTGAAGACTGGTGATTGTGGAGGCCAAGTCATCTGATGTAGCACTCCATCACTCTCCTTCTTGGTCAAATTGCCCTTACACAGCCTGGAGGTGTGTTGGGTCATTGTCCTGTTGAAAAACAAATGATAGTCCCACTAAGCACAAACCAGATGGGATGGAATATCACTGCAGAATGCTGTGGTAGTCATGCTGGCTAAGTGTGCCTTGAATTCTAAATAAATCACTGACACAACCTTATCCATGCTTCACAGTGGGAACCACACATGCGGAGACCATCCGTTCACCTATTCCGCGTCTCACACGGCAGTTGGGACCAAAAATCTCAAGTTCGACCAAAGGACAGATTTCCACCGGTATAATGTCCATTGCTTCCTTTCCTGTGGCGGTCCTCATGAGAGCCAGTTTCATCATAGTGCTTGATGGTTTTTGCGACTGCACTCGAACAAACTTTTAAAGTTCTTGAAATGTTTCCATGTTGACTGACCTTCATGTATTAAAGTAATGATGGACTGTTGTTTCTCTTTGCTTATTTGAGCTGTTCTTGCCGTAATATGGACTTGGTATTTTACCAAATAGGGCTGTCTTCTGTATACCACCTCTACCATGTCACAACTCAAACTCATTAAGGAGGAAAGCAATTGCACAAATTAACTTTTAACAAGGCACACCTGTTAATTGAAAAGCATTCCAGGTGACTACCTCATGAAGCTGGTTAAGAGAAGGCCAATGGTGTGCAAAGCTGTCATCAAGGCAAAGGGTGATTATTTTGAAGAATCTCAAATATGAATCTCAAACACTGTTTTGGTTACATGATTCCATATGTGTAATTTCAATGTTTTGAATGTTATTCTACATGATTCTGCAATTGTAGAAAAAAATTAAGAAAAAACGTTGAATGAGTAGGTGTTCTAGAACTTTTGACTGTGTGTGTGTGTATTCACATGATCTGGGAGATTTATTTCCCATGCGCACTCTGCTCCCAAAATATAACTCCTGGTCGCACAGCAAAATATTTATTCACACTTTATAGCCCTCCACACACACCCCACTGTGACTTGGCTCTCCGTAAGGGACACAGGGGTTTGTGTGTGACACACATTGGCCTCCTAGAAGTGTGTGTGTGTGTGTCCATGTGTGCGTACGCGCGTGTGTGTGTGAGACTGCGATCTCCTAGAAGTGTTTTCACCGCTCGACTATGAGCAGAGTTTGGAGATGATGCGTATTGTAAGAAGAGAAGCCAAACTGTGTGGATGTTTTCAGTCCGCTACAGACTATGAGCAGAGTTTGGAGATGATGCGTATTGTAAGAAGATGTCCATGTGTGCGTACGCGTGTGTGTGACACTGCCAAACTGTGTGGATGCAGATGACTCAACCAGTGTAACAGTCATTCGTTTTATCTACAGTGCAGTGATGCGCTAAGGCCTAGGGAATCACCTAACGAGAGGGAGAAATTCGGCTCAGCTCACACGCTGTAAACAGAGCCCTATCTAGAATTATACTGTTTCATGTCGCCCAATAACTGAAAAGCTTTCTAAGACTCTAAAGCTGTGAGTATGTGTATGTCACTGATTTTCAATCCCTTGGTGTGTGTGTGTGTGTGTGTGTGTGTGTGTGTGTGTGTGTGTGTGTGTGTGTGTCTGTCTGTCTGTCTCTCTCTCTGTGTGTGTGCATGCTCTTGTTTATGCTCGTGTGTGTGTGTGTGTGTGTTTAAACGCCACAGGTCAGCAGGATACTGTACAGCTTCGCCACGGCCTTTAGGCGGTCCACCAAGAAGACGCTCCTCTCGGGCTTGGCTCCACCCCTGACTCCA
Organism: Oncorhynchus keta; assembly: GCF_023373465.1. Lineage (NCBI taxonomy): Eukaryota > Metazoa > Chordata > Actinopteri > Salmoniformes > Salmonidae > Oncorhynchus > Oncorhynchus keta. Next base: position 44,055,634 of record NC_068429.1, read on the forward strand.
GACAGCGACGTCTTCACCTTCACCGTCAGCCTGGAGATCAAGGAGGATGATGGCAAAGGGACCTTTAGGTACGGTACGGTGCGTTGCAAACGCGCGATTCACGTTGCCGATCTGTACACAACAGCCACCGTCCTCCATCTCTAGGTTTGGTACATCAGGGGTCCGTCATGAACGGCATGGTATACCGGCGCTATCATCTGCATCGTCTATTTGTTGTACGTTTACACATAGTTCATTGCAGCCTTGTTCGGACATGCTTTCTCTACTGTGTGTTTATTAATGTCCTCTCTGAATGTGTTATATATGCAGATGATCTCTTTTACCGCTTTCTCGGTATGGTACATATTCGAACATCACCCGGCCTCATCCTCAAGTCTATTTGTTGCCTATCTGAAAGGCCTCTTTTCCCCGTCTCGAAACACACATGAACTGAATTCGCTCGAATTCAATCCATGTTATTCAATCTCACTCTCAGAAAGAACGATGCCCCTTCAGTGCAGAAGGGAAGAGTAGAAATAGCTACAGGTGTCTTTTTATTTCTGAGCATTTATTTGAATTGTCGACACGTGCTTCCTCTAATTTATCATCCCAAGCAGCAGAACAGCCTGTTCTCCTCCTCCACAGAAGCTTATTCACAAGCGGACTGCCACTGGCCCGGGCCGACGCCGACGGGCAGACACGTCCTCCTAGGAATCCGTCACAGTGCCGGAGATTAGACAGCCCTTTTCTGCTCACAGAGAGGACGTTGGGGTCCTCATATTAGTCACTGACTGTCACATAGGGTGACTCTGGACATGTCCGCATGGAAACCAAGCGAGTGATCATGCGCTTCAGCAGAGGCAGAGAGGACCCGTTATCATCAGCTTGTGTTGCGTTTCATTTTAGATGAGAGAGAACTTTAGCGTCTCACTCATGGCTGTTCCTCTAAGGCTTAGTCTCAACTGCGTAAACATCTGTCCTGTTCTTGTGTCCTCCCCTTCATGTGCAATTATTGGAAAAGACGTAACCGGTGAAAATAATATGGTGAAAGCTCATCAGTTCTTTCTGATCCGAGTGATTTAAGGAGAGGAGGCAAGGAAAGAACAGATCCTCAGACTTTAATAGGGATGGTTTCCAATTCCCACCAAACAAGTAACTTCCCCTAGCTCCCAAATGGCCAGATACTACACTCGTTGTTTAAAAAGCCATTGCTTATTTTTAGATGGGCATATTTCCTCCTCATTAAGCCATGGGCTGCTTATTTATGGAATGTTGAGATCTAAGCGCAGCATTCACACGCGAGCAGGGCCAAATAGGCAAGTCATTAGGATGTTTTCTCCAGGAATTCCAGAATTGATTGGTGTAATCTACAGTACACAGCAAATATTGTAAAGATCAGAGTAGTGTCGTGGTTGCGAAGTCTTGAAAATGACTGTCGTACTGTTCAGTCTCCCTCCCCTTATATGGTGTTTATTACCTCATTTCGGTTTTCGTTAGGCGTGTATTTCCCTTATATTATAATTTTTGTTCATTTTGTAGATGTTTTTATCCAGAGCGCCTAAAGCATACATTTCATACTTTTTTTTTCTTTCTCCGTACTGGTCCCCCGTGGGAATTGAACCCACAACCCTGGCATTGCAAGTGCCATGCTCTAGCCGCATGCCACAGATTTTATTCTGCATTTATTTATGATCTCAGTAGCTCATAACTCCAGTGTGGTGGCTCTAACAGCCTGCTCGATGTGCCTTGAGTGCATGCTATGTATAAATTATTTGTAATTTCTGAAATATTTTTGGGAGGAGGATTTGTGTTTGGGGGGAAAAAAAGAGTATGCTTTGATCAGGTTGACTGCTATTTCACTATTCAGAACAGAAACATTCTCAGTGCTTGCATAATCCCATTAGATCAATGAACTGCGTAAACAAATGCAAAGAGAGGTTTATTATCTCCATCGATATGGCATTACTGTATAAGTTTTCAGGGCAAGCGGTCTCCCAAGTCCCTCTTTCACATTGACTGAAATCCCAGCCAAATCATTTTTAGAGTAAGAGCTTTTTCTGTTTCTATTTTTCCAGTGCTGTGGCGAAAGACAAAGACAAGAACAGCTTCAAGCTGCGTCCGGGAATGGACAAGAAGATCGTCATCTACGTTCAACAGACGTCTAATAAGGAGCTGGCCATAGAGAGGTAACGTGCACGCACGCAAACACACACACACACACACACACACACACGGGTAGAGAGGCTGCGCAGACGTGACACAGTGTACGGTGCACAGACTGTATCGGACTGGGAGCCTTAGTCCCACCACCACGGAGACTTCTCAGTCAGGACGTCTCTCAGCTATTCATAACAAGCTGTAATTCATTTCTAATTGATAAACAACCACTGTTTAATGTCCGTCTGTTTCCGAGCTTAAGTGTCCCAGTCGGGCCATGAGAACGAGATGGATGTTTCTGTTCTGAGCCTGCTATTTCTCTACGGTAAATAATGTTGTGTTTTCGGTGTGTGTGTGTGTGTTCCAGGTGCTTCGGCCTCCTGCTGAGTCCAGGAAAGAACGTGAAGAACAGTGACATGCACCTGCTTGACCTGGAGTCGATGGGGAAGTCCTCTGATGGGAAGTCCTACATCATCACAGGGAGCTGGAATCCCAACACACCTCAGTTCCAGGCTGTTAACGAGGAGACACCCAAAGGTACAGCAGGCCAGATGGCCAACGCGCAATGATATGTCCACAGGTTATGTGGTGCCACGTTAACATGGTATTCTTCCTGTCTGTGTATGATCAGGACTCTAAGGATGATGCCCCCCAGATGGTTCGTAGCCAACTGTGGCTGTCTGGCTGATGTCATTTACATAGCTAACCACTGTTCCTGTTACCAATTCATACCTATGACCACAGCAACTGTATATGGGTTATATTGAGGAAGTTTGTGTTATTAAGTTATTGTACAGGTCCACGACTTTAACGGTTAAATTGATGAGTGTTGTGTCAATTTACATGACCACAGCTGTAAGGTTTCTGGTAAGGCTTCTATTAATGGCAGTTATTGGGTTATTGTTCAACATATAAGTTAATGTATAACACTAATTAGGTGGGTGCTTATATTTTTCCTGTAAATGTACACGTCCACAGATATAGTAATGGCGGTTATGGGTCATGTCCAACAGATAAGTTCATGTACATGACGACGGCGGTGGACCTGGTGATCACCGAGGTGGAGGAGCCGGTTCGTTTCCTTCTGGAGACCAGGGTCAGAGTCTGCTCTCCCAACGAGAGGCTATTCTGGCCCTTCAGCAAACGCAACTACACCGAGACCTACTACCTGAAACTCAGACAGGTGAGACAGACCTTCTAGCTGAAACTCAGACATGACAGACCTTCTAGCTGAAACTCAGACATGTGAGACAGACATTCTACTTGAAACTCAGACAGGTGAGACAGACATTCTACTTGAAACTCAGACATGTGAGACAGACATTCTACTTGAAACTCAGACAGGTGAGACAGACATTCTACTTGAAACTCAGACAGGTGAGACAGACATTCTACTTGAAACTCAGACATGTGAGACAGACATTCTACTTGAAACTCAGACATGTGAGACAGACATTCTACTTGAAACTCAGACAGGTGAGACCTTCTAGCTGAAACTCAGACATGTGAGACAGACATTCTACTTGTAACTCAGACAGGTGAGACAGACATTCTACTTGAAACTCAGACATGTGAGACAGACATTCTACTTGAAACTCAGACAGGTGAGACCTTCTAGCTGAATCTCAGACAGGTGAGACAGACATTCTACTTGAAACTCAGACATGTGAGACAGACATTCTACTTGAAACTCAGACAGGTGAGACCTTCTAGCTGAAACTCAGACAGGTGAGACAGACATTCTACTTGAAACTCAGACATGTGAGACAGACATTCTACTTGAAACTCAGACATGTGAGACAGACATTCTACTTGAAACTCAGACAGGTGAGACAGACATTCTACTTGAAACTCAGACAGGTGAGACAGACATTCTACTTGAAACTCAGACATGTGAGAGCGTCTAGCTGAATCTCAGACAGGTGAGACAGACCTTCTAGCTGAAACTCAGACATGTGAGACAGATCTTCTAGCTGAAACTCAGACATGTGAGACAGACATTCTACTTGAAACTCAGACAGGTGAGACAGACATTCTACTTGAAACTCAGACATGTGAGACAGACATTCTACTTGAAACTCAGACAGGTGAGACAGACATTCTACTTGAAACTCAGACATGTGAGACAGACATTCTACTTGAAACTCAGACAGGTGAGACCTTCTAGCTGAATCTCAGACAGGTGAGACAGACATTCTACTTGAAACTCAGACATGTGAGACAGACATTCTACTTGAAACTCAGACATGTGAGAGCGTCTAGCTGAATCTCAGACAGGTGAGACAGACATTCTACCTGAACTCAGACAGGTGAGACCTTCTAGCTGAAACTCAGACAGGTGAGACAGACATTCTACTTGAAACTCAGACATGTGAGACAGACATTCTACTTGAAACTCAGACATGTGAGACAGACATTCTACTTGAAACTCAGACAGGTGAGACAGACATTCTACTTGAAACTCAGACAGGTGAGACAGACATTCTACTTGAAACTCAGACATGTGAGAGCGTCTAGCTGAATCTCAGACAGGTGAGACAGACCTTCTAGCTGAAACTCAGACATGTGAGACAGATCTTCTAGCTGAAACTCAGACATGTGAGACAGACATTCTACTTGAAACTCAGACAGGTGAGACAGACATTCTACTTGAAACTCAGACATGTGAGACAGACATTCTACTTGAAACTCAGACATGTGAGAGCGTCTAGCTGAATCTCAGACAGGTGAGACAGACATTCTACCTGAACTCAGACAGGTGAGACCTTCTAGCTGAAACTCAGACAGGTGAGACAGACATTCTACTTGAAACTCAGACATGTGAGACAGACATTCTACTTGAAACTCAGACATGTGAGACAGACATTCTACTTGAAACTCAGACAGGTGAGACAGACATTCTACTTGAAACTCAGACAGGTGAGACAGACATTCTACTTGAAACTCAGACATGTGAGAGCGTCTAGCTGAATCTCAGACAGGTGAGACAGACCTTCTAGCTGAAACTCAGACATGTGAGACAGATCTTCTAGCTGAAACTCAGACATGTGAGACAGACATTCTACTTGAAACTCAGACAGGTGAGACAGACATTCTACTTGAAACTCAGACATGTGAGACAGACATTCTACTTGAAACTCAGACATGTGAGACAGACATTCTACTTGAAACTCAGACAGGTGAGACAGACATTCTACTTGAAACTCAGACATGTGAGACAGACATTCTACTTGAAACTCAGACAGGTGAGACAGACATTCTACTTGAACTCAGACAGGTGAGACCTTCTAGCTGAATCTCAGACAGGTGAGACAGACATTCTACTTGAAACTCAGACATGTGAGAGCGTCTAGCTGAATCTCAGACAGGTGAGACAGACATTCTACCTGAACTCAGACAGGTGAGACCTTCTAGCTGAAACTCAGACAGGTGAGACAGACATTCTACTTGAAACTCAGACATGTGAGAGCGTCTAGCTGAATCTCAGACAGGTGAGACAGACATTCTACCTGAACTCAGACAGGTGAGACCTTCTAGCTGAAACTCAGACAGGTGAGACAGACATTCTACTTGAAACTCAGACATGTGAGAGCGTCTAGCTGAATCTCAGACAGGTGAGACAGACATTCTACCTGAACTCAGACAGGTGAGACCTTCTAGCTGAAACTCAGACAGGTGAGACAGACATTCTACCTGAACTCAGACAGGTGAGACCTAGCTGAAACTCAGACAGGTGAGACAGACACCATGGAAGACCAAACACTTAAACATTATGGGCATCTCCCGGTTTCCCTGAAAATCTCAATGGAGAACCAACACTGAACATACTTTTTAGTCTAGACTTAATTTGTGTTAACCCAACATTAATTGTGAGAGGGCTCTTTTTTAGTTTCTTGAACAATGTAACTGCTAGTCAATGTGGGTCACCTATTGTCTTGACCCTGTATGTAACACCATTCCTTTCCTCCCTTCCCAGATGTTGCGTAACAGTATCAACGACACGAATCCAATGCTTTTCGATCCATGACAGGAAGTGTGTATGTGACTCTATACCCTGCTTCCTCCAGATGGAGCGTAAGAGTAACAACGATACCCTGTACGAGGTGCTGAGCCTGGAGAGTGAGTCAGAGAGGGAGAGGAAGAAAACCACAGCCAGCCCCAACATCCTGCAGTCTTCCTCCCACGGCTCCATGGTGCCATCGCCTCCCGAGGATGATGAGGAGGAAGGTGACTGTCTGAGCAACCCAAATTTTACATTGTATTCAACCGTAATTTAGTAGACGCTATTATTCACCAGAGTGACTTACTAAAGTAGGTAAAACAACCACATATCATAATCATTGCAAGTGTGTCCTTAAAAAATCTGCTAAATCTGCTAAATATGTGGTAGTAAGAATAAAGGATAGTTGTTGTTGCCCTCCTGTCTCTATAGTTCCATCCTAAATGAACCCCTAGCCTCTACCCCCGGCCTATGTACTGTTCATTTCCTCTACACCCCTAGACACTGGTCAAGTTCTGAGAGGATTAGACGGGTGTATCCAATCCTCTCAAATCCACACAACTGAACCCCCCCCAAACAAAAACAGCACCATTTTTTGGTTACAAAATATTTTTGCTACAATGTGCCCTAGTGAACAGGAAATGGTCGGTTTGGGATTGGGTGGTAGTCTCTCCCTGTACAGTATGTATTATGCCATTCTTGATGTGTGACAGCTAGGTCTATTTGTCTGTCTCAATGTCAGTACCCCCCGCGCTGTGTTTGTCTCCTGTCTAGCCAGCCTGTTATGTGCCATAGTTTAGTCTCTCGGCATGGCTGATTGTGTGTTTACCAGTCTAGGAAGTCGCTATACATACAGTATGTTTATGTACTTTAGCCCAGGTCAACTACTTTGATATGTCAACCCTTCAAGTCTCTGGATGCATCCCAAATGCCACCCTATTCCCTGTAAAGTGCACTACGTTTGACCACAGCCCTGATCAGAAGTAGTGCACTGTCCTGGGAACAGGGTGCCATTTGGGACACGCCCTCTGTCGCAGAGCTCATGTTTATTTTTTGCAAGGTGGACAATAAAGTGGTTTTAAATTCTCTTCTGTCAGACAATGACGAGCCGTTGCTGAGTGGCTCGGGAGACGTGTCAAAGGAGTGTGCTGAGAAGATCCTGGAGACCTGGGGAGACCTGCTGTCCAAATGGTGAGTGGTGAGTCAGGGAGGAGATCTCATCTCACTGATCATACTTTACATTACTCTGCTCCCCCTCAACCTTACATACCCACTTTACTGCAGGTTGATCAGTTTGTTTCAGGAATATCATACCCTGCCTTTGTAGATCATCCAATGTATTTTGTACTTATCGTCTTAATTTAGCTCAACATTCAGTGGTGTTATAGAAAATTGAAACCATAAACAAACGAAGGTAAAAGATGAGGTGATTTTGAACTTTATTTTACCTTACAAGACCTTACCACCAGCTGTACCAGTCTGGCACCACCAGGCAGCAGGCTCTTTGCTCAGTGAACGATCTGTACTGAGAATGCAGCTACCACTGAGCTGCCGTTTAGTTAGTGTGCCTGAAGATGCCGGTGAGCCTTTAGAGCTGAGCTCCCTGCCTGGCTGGCCAGGCTGCCAGGAGAAAGATTGATGTGGTGGTGGGCTTTTGATTTTCCTGTTGACCAGTCAGCGTAGGCATGGAGGGAGGCATGTCAGGGAGAGAGATGAGGGGACTTACTGCTGGCACAGTGATAGAGTGGCCCTCTAGCTGAGTTAAAACCCAAATTACGGCCTTCTTTACAATGTTCCTTGTAGGTCAGGAGTCTTTTATAATGTACCGTGGTCTGATTCTTCATAATCTTTCTTTGACAGAATGTTTTTGTATGTGAAATTCACATTTATCTCTGGTAATCATGATGATAAGAAAAGCAAACTAACACCTAGTGCTTGTAAAATATAGACGTATCCTTCATAAATACGGAGTTGCTATAGCTTATACTAAGAATGGACACACGCACACGCACACCCACACACACACACACACACACTCAAATCCACACACACTCATATCCTCACACACACACACTCCTAATTTGAAAACGCATTCATGGGTGGTGGGAAATTATGTCGATATTTTAATTTCTGGAAGTGGCAAGGAAAAGAAAGAGGTGTGTGTGTGTGTGTTGTCACATCCAGATAACCAGCTTATTAAGATGATTTCCCGTTCCCTTTACTCATTATTGTTCTCAATCAAAACCTTGTGATGAATTGAATTAAAAAGTCCAGAAATTGAATTAGAGACGCTCAGTATCCTCTGTCTTCTGCTGTGACGGTCACATCTGTAGTTTCCCATTCGCTCTGTTCCCTTCAACCCAGACTTCAGACCGGAGGGAGGGAGGGAAGAGGGAGGGAGCACATTTTTAGCTTTCTTCTATGTCTAATACAGCACATACAAGTTTTTGTTTTTTTGCCTCACAAATCCTTTAATGCTTTGCCGTTAAAGGACAATTCCGCCACTTTATAACCAATTATTATGCTGTTAGTATATATGCAATAATGTAAGATTTTATACACATTCTGATGTTTTATAGTTTTGTTAATCATGCTGCACAGTTCCATTTTAAAGATGCTGTATTGCCCTCGTCTACAGCATACTATGATTCCCAGAGTACATTTTGTCTCCCATGATGCAATGCTCTTGCCTAGTTAGCCAACAGTTATCTTAGCTAGCTGGCTATCAAGCCCAGACAAAGCTTAGTCTAAATATATTGCTTATCATAAGTTATGAGTGGATTCCACATTACTTTTGGGTTGTAAATATATTAGAATGCTTGCCTGACTGTCATGCTGAATATATGTTCATGGCATTGTCACCAATCAACTGTAAATACAATCACATTTTTAAAATGTAGATGCTAACTAGCTATGCTAACCATAACATTGTTGCTGTATCTAGTTAGAATGCTAGCTAGCCTGACTGCTACATCCAAAATAATATAATTTGCAACAATAACAGCTGAGTTTCGTCTTAGCAACTGTTAGAAGAACACAACATTTATTATGAAATTGACATGCAAGTCATTACGCAATCCTAGTCTCTCAGCCTGTATCTTTGGCTGGCACAGCAAATAACCAAATAACCCTAGATAGATTATTTTATCTCATGACAGCCAACAATAGAACGAAACTAAATGTAGCTAGAATATGAGTCCAATGTTTTATGTCCACATTGTTTACATCAAAAGTTAGCTTTTGTGCTATCAACCTCTCTCTCACCACTCACCAATCTGTCTCTCCTAGCTCTTTGTCTGGTTCCTTCAAAACACAACTATATTTTATCCAGGTGTATTGACCTCTTACTTTCAATCAAGAAACATACTAGGAATACAAGCATTTTGCTACACCCCGCAATAACATCTGCTAACTATGTGTATGCAACCAATCCAATTAGATTTTGCGATTTGATTTTACTGTCGTTTTAATGAACCGCTAGTTTGTGCTAGGCATGCATCTTCGATGTTATGAGACTTAGCTAGTGGTTTGTTACATGTCGTAAAGCTAGATTATAATGCAAATGCTAGTGCTGTCACTTTGTGGTGATAATGGTGAACTGCATATTAATTACATAACATGCCGCAAGCAGACTTTGAAAAATAATATTTGTGTCATTCTCAAAACTTTTGTCCACGACTGTACATAAATCAAAGAATCAACACTTTATTTCATGTAATATAAAGATCAGCTATATCAGTGGTTAGTGGGTTTAGACATGAATCTAACTTCAAAACAAGAGATGACTGAACAGTTAAATGAATAGTGTCTAATACAAATAATAAACCAAATGTCAGGGCTGGGCTGGAACAGAAACCTGCACACCCAGTAGCTAGATCTCTAGGAACAGGGTTGGCCATGCATTTTCTAGGTCTATGCATTGTTCCTTTTAACAGTACAACTAGACTAAGTTAGCTAGCTCGTGGTTTTCAGCCGCATCACAACAGCTGTTGTTTTTGAACAGCACCAGATGTTCTTTGGGGTTCCAGGGTTCACTTCGGTCCATCCTCAAAAAGCTGTTAAAAAGGTGCTACTTGATCAAATCAAATTGATTTGTCACATGAACTAACTAACATCTGCTAACCATGTGTAAGTGTAGCGAAATGCTTGTTTTTCTAGTTCCGACCATGCAGTTACATCTAACACGTAATATAACCTAACTATTTCACAACAACTACCGTACAAGTGTAAAGGAATGAATACGAATATGTACATAAAATATATGAATGAGTGATGGCCGAACGGCATAGGCAAGATGCAGTAGATGGTATAGAGTACAGTATGTACATATGAGATGAGTAATGTAGACCTCCACATGTCACATTATATGAAGTGGCGTTATGATACATTACATCAAGATGGCAAGATGCCTGAAAAGGGCACAATGGCTGCTGGAGCTGCAACTTCGGTCGGTGATGGTGGGAGTGGTTTTGGCCGAATAGAATCATTCCATAGGTTTTTTGAGTGCCTATTTAAAATATTTAGAGATGTTATTAGACAAAAACAAGCAGAGCAACATATGGCATGCAGTTCCAATATGATCTGAAAACTAGGGATGGGTTTAGTCGAAAGTTTACTTACACTTGGGTTGGAGTCATTAAAACTGTTTTTTCAACCACTCCACAAATTTCTTGTTAACAAACTACAGTTTGGGCAGGTCGGTTAGGACATCTACTTTGCATGACACAAGTCATTTTTCCAACTATTTTTTACAGACAATTGTATCACAATTCCAGTGGGTCAAAAGTGTACATACACTAAGTTGACTGTGCCTTTAAACAGCTTGGAAAAGTCCAGAAAATGATGTCATGGCTTTAGAAGCTTCTGATAGGCTAATTGACATAATTTGAGTCAATTGGATGTGTACCTGTGGATGTATTTCAAGGCCTTCCTTCAGACTCATTGCCTCTTTGCTTGACATTGTGGGAAAATCAAAATAAATCAGCCAAGACCTCAGAAAGAAAATTGTAGATCTCCGCATGTCTGGCTCATCCTTGGGAGACATTTCCAAACGCCTAAAGGTACCACGTTCATCTGTACAAAAAATAGTATGCAAGTGTAAACGCCATGGGACCACGCAGCCGTCATACTGCTCAGGAAGGACACGCGATCTGTCTCCTAGAGATGAACGTACTTTCGTGTGAAAAGTGCAAATCAATCCCAGAACAACAGCAAATGACCTTGTGAAGATGCTGGAGGAAATGGGTACAAAAGAGTCTATATCCACAGTAAAACGAGTCTTATATCGTCAGCAAGAAAGAAGGCACTGCTCCAAATCCGCCATAAAAAGCCAGACTACAGTTTGCAACTGCACATGGGGACAAAGATCGTACTTTTTGGAGAAATGTCCTCTGGTCTGATGAAACAAAAATAGAACTGTTTGTCCATAATGACCATCGTTATGTTTGGAGGAAAAAGGGGGAGGCTTGCAAGCTGAAGAACACCATCCCAACCGTTAAGCACGGGAGTGGCAGCATCATGGGGGTGCTTTGCTGCAGGAGGGACTGGTGCACTTCACAAAATAGATGGCAACATGAGGGAGGAAAATGACGTGGATATATTGAAGCAACATTTCAAGACATCAGTCTGGAAGTTAAAGCTTGGTTGCAAATGGGTTTTCCAAGTGTACGATGACCCCAAGCATACTTCCAAAGTTATGGCGAAATGGCTTAAGGACAACAAATTCAAGTTATTGGAGTGGCCATTATAAAGCCCTGACCTCAATCCTATAGAACATTTGTGGGCAGAACTGAAAAAGCGTGTGCGAGCAAGGAAGCCTACCAACCTGACTCAGTTACACCAGCTCTGTCAGGAGGAATGGGCCAAAATTCACCCAACTTATTGTGGGAAGCTTGTAGAAGGCTACCCAAAACGTTTGACCAAAGTCAAACAATTGAAAGGCAATGTTACCAAATACTAATTGAGTGTATGTAAACTTCTGACCCACTGGGAATGTGATGAAAGGAATAAAAGCTGAACTAAATCCTTCTCTCTACTGTTATTTTGACATTTCACATTCTTAAAATAGTGGTGATCCTAATTGACCTAAGACATGGAATTTTTACTAAGATTAAATGTCAGGAATGTTGAAAAACTGAGTTTAAATGTATTTCGCTAAGGTGTATGTAAACTTCCGACTTCAACTGTAGAAAACTGAAAATGACTGTCCATCATTTCCTATATTAGTAATCTCAGGGATCCTACTTAAAACCTTACAGAGAAGCAATATCCAGTTCGGCTCATCACTAAACAGTTTATATGAATGAAATCATACAATTACACTAAAACGGTGTAGAACATTACTAAATACTTTGTAACAACAACCCAAATTGTGTAAGTGTCCTTGAAAGTGTCTCTTCAGAATGGCTCTGCTGACTGAAATAAAACGGCTATGTTTAAGAAATCTGCTTTCATTCTAACTGGCAAAGGGTGGTCAATTATGTAATGCAAATGTCACTGTGGTGTGTTGTGCGACTCGATGCAGGGCTCTGGGAGTCAGTGGGAGACTTTTTTTGCATTGCCAACCCCCTGAGGACCAGAAGCTGGTTTCACTTACATCACACTCAAAGTACACCCTGTCTTGTTTCAAGTGTTTTATCTGAGAAGAAAAGAAATGCCACGTTGCAATGCATAACCAACTAAGTACCCCGGTACAAATAAACAATAAGACGAAACAACTGAGAGTGGGGGGCGATTTAATCTGGAATGTTCTTTAGCCTTCTTAGGGGTGTGTGGTGTGGAACCTGATTACTATATTGCCTGGCATTGTGACTGTAATTCACGCCAGCCGCCGAGGCCTCTGGCAATAGCCAGGGGTAGACTGTCTCTCGGTCTGTCCTGATCAAAGAGCCTCACCTTTCTCTCTCTCGGCCCTCTCTCACCCCCCCTTCTCTATCTGGCTCCTCAGGACACACATCTCTCTCTCCTCTGCCCACTAGATATGACAACTGCACCCTCATGAACTCCCTACCTCCTGATAATTTCAGCTGGATATAGTACGTAACAGACACATAACTTGTGGGTCTGTGTATACAGGGCCTCCAGAAAGTATTAATACCCCTTCCCTTATTCCACATTTTGTTGTGTTACACTCGATCCCTCCGATGTCAACAACTACAGACCAGTATCCCTTCTTTCTTTTCTCTCCAAAACTCTTGAACGTGCCGTCCTTGGCCAGCTCTCCCGCTATCTCTCTCAGAATGACCTTCTTGATCCAAATCAGTCAGGTTTCAAGACTAGTCATTCAACTGAGACTGCTCTTCTCTGTATCACGGAGGCGCTCCGCACCGCTAAAGCTAACTCTCTCTCCTCTGCTCTCATCCTTCAAGACCTATCGGCTGCCTTCGATACTGTGAACCATCAGATCCTCCTCTCCACCCTCTCCGAGTTGTGCATCTCCGGCGTGGCCCACGCTTGGATTGCGTCCTACCTGACAGGTCGCTCCTACCAGGTGGCGTGGCGAGAATCTGTCTCCTCACCACGCGCTCTCACCACTGGTGTCCCCAGGGCTCTGTTCTAGGCCCTCTCCTATTCTCGCTATACACCAAGTCACTTGGCTCTGTCATAACCCCACATGGTCTCTCCTATCATTGCTATGCAGACGACACACAATTAATCTTCTCCTTTCCTCCTTCTGATGACCAGGTGGTGAATCGCATCTCTGCATGTCTGGCAGACATATCAGTGTGGATGACGGATCACCACCTCAAGCTGAACCTCGGCAAGACGGAGCTGCTCTTCCTCCCGGGGAAGGACTGCCCGTTCCATGATCTCGCCATCACGGTTGACAACTCCATTGTGTCCTCCTCCCAGAGCGCTAAGAACCTTGGCGTGATCCTGGACAACACCCTGTCGTTCTCAACTAACATCAAGGCGGTGGCCCGTTCCTGTAGGTTCATGCTCTACAACATCCGCAGAGTACGACCCTGCCTCACACAGGAAGCGGCGCAGGTCCTAATCCAGGCACTTGTCATCTCCCGTCTGGATTACTGCAACTCGCTGTTGGCTGGGCTCCCTGCCTGTGCCATTAAACCCCTACAACTCATCCAGAACGCCGCAGCCCGTCTGGTGTTCAACCTTCCCAAGTTCTCTCACGTCACCCCGCTCCTCCGCTCTCTCCACTGGCTTCCAGTTGAAGCTCGCATCCGCTACAAGACCATGGTGCTTGCCTACGGAGCTGTGAGGGGAACGGCACCTCAGTACCTCCAGGCTCTGATCAGGCCCTACACCCAAACAAGAGCACTGCGTTCATCCACCTCTGGCCTGCTCGCCTCCCTACCACTGAGGAAGTACAGTTCCCGCTCAGCCCAGTCAAAACTGTTCGCTGCTCTGGCTCCCCAATGGTGGAACACACTCCCTCACGACGCCAGGACAGCGGAGTCAATCACCACCTTCCGGAGACACCTGAAACCCCACCTCTTTAAGGAATACCTAGGATAGGATAAAGTAATCCTTCTCACCCCCCTTAAAAGATTTAGATGCACTATTGTAAAGTGGCTGTTCCACTGGATGTCATAAGGTGAATGCACCAATTTGTAAGTCGCTCTGGATAAGAGCGTCTGCTAAATGACTTAAATGTAAATGTAAATGTGTTACAGCCTGAATTCCAAATTGGTGAAATAAATACAACATTCGCCCATGTACACACAATGCCCCATAATGCCAAGAGTGTACAAAGCTGTCATCAAGGCCAAAGGGTCGTTACCTTGAAGAATCTCAAATATAAAATACTTTTCTGGTTAATACATGATTCCATATGTGTTATTTTTGTATGTGTTATTTCAGAATAACGCCTTCACTATTATTCTACAATGTAGAAAATTGTAAAAAAAATAATAAAGTAAACCCTTGAATGAGTAGGTGTGTCCAAACCTTTGACTGGTACTGTATGTTATGCTGACATTTTGTGACGTTTTTGTTTGTTCTAGAGGTAAGCCGAAGTCGGTAGCTGGTCTACCTACACTCCTTCGTCGGTGATTGGTCTTTGTTGCCATTCGACGAAAGATGACTCGTTTTCATTTAAAACAAATAAATACCGCACCGATTTCTTGAGTAATCTTATATAAATTATGACTATTTTTACTGAGTGTATACTGGCTATGGCGTCCCAAAATACAATTTGTACTACTGCAGCTTTTTTTTCTCGTTTTTCAAGCGAAGGTCTTTTAAGGGAGCGTGAGAGCGCCCTTGTTCTGTTTCAGCTAGCCCAGTGGTTCCCAAACGTTTTATAGTCGCATACCCCTTCCGACATTCCAGCTGCATACCCACTCTAGCACCAGGGTCAGCGCACTCTCAAATGTTGTTTTTTGCCATCACTGTAAGGTTGCCCACGCACGCACACACTATACGCAATGTTGTTGTATTGGAGAGTCTCATTCTTAAATAATTTTCCACACACAGTCTGTGCCTGTATTTAGTTGTCATGCTAGTGAGGGCCGAGAATCCACTCTCACATGGGTACCTGGTTGCAAAGGGCATCAGTGTCTTAACAGTGTGATTTGCCAAGGCAGGTTACTCTGAGCGCAGCCCAATCCAGAAATCTGACAGTGGCTTTTGATTAAATTAAATTTTCACAGAACCGCATGTTGCAATTTCAATGAGGCTCTCTTGTTCAGATACTGATAAGTGGACTGGAGACAGGGCATGAAAGGGATAACGAATCCAGTTGTTTGTGTCGTCCGTTTCGGGAAAGTACCTGCGTAATTGTGCAACCAGCTCACTCAGGTGCTTTCGCATTTGACATTGTCAGTAAGCTTCAGTTCATTTGCACACAAAGAAATCATACAATGAGGGAAAGGTTTTCTTTACCCCCTTTTCTCCCCAATTGTTTAGTAGCTACTACCTTGTCTCATCGCTACAACTCCCGTACGGGCTCAGGAGAGACGAAGGTTGAAAGTCATGTGTCCTCCAATACACAACCCAACCAAGCCGCACTGCTTCTTAACACAGTGCCATCCAACCCGGAAGCCAGCCACACCAATGTGTCGGGAGGAAACACAGTGCACCTGGCAACCTTAGTTAGCAGGCACTGCGCCCGGCCCGCCACAGGAGTCACTGGTGTGCAATGAGACAAGGATTTCCCTACCTGCCAAACCCTCCCTAACCCGGACGACGCTGGGCCAATTGTGCGTCGCCCCACGGACCTCCCGGTCGCGGCCGGTTACGACAGAGCCTGGGCGTGAACCCAGAGTCTCTGGTGGCACAGCTGGCGCTGCAGTACAGCGCCCTTAACCACTGCGAGGCCTGTGTTGTCCTTGTTAATGCAGACAGAGAAGAGCTCCAATCATAGCCTCAATGTTGTGCCGCATATTGAATATAGTTGCGGAGAGTCCCTGCAATCCAAGATTCAGATCATTCGGGTGAGAAAAAACATCACCCAGATAGGCCAGTTGTGAGAAACCCGTCCTTGTGCAAGCGGTCAGACAAGTGAAAATTGTGGTCCGTATAGAAAAGGTGTCACTACTTTGCCCTTTGATAACCAGCGCAATTCTGTATGTTGTAAAAGTGTTACATGGTCGCTGCCGATATCATTGCATAATGCAGAAAATACCTGAGTGTTCAGAGGCCTTGCTTTAACAAAGTTAACAATTTTCACTGTAGTGTCCAAAACTTATTTCAAGCTGCAGTGTACCCAAGTGGTGTCGAGAGCAACTGATTGCACACGCGTTACCACTCCACTATGCCTCCTTGTCATGGCTTTTACACCATCAGTACAGATACCAACACATCTTGACCACCAAAGTTAATTTGATGTCACAAAGCTGTTCAGTACTTAAAATATATCCTCTCCCGTTGTCCTGGTTTTCGAGCAAACGTTAGTGGAATTCCTGCGAGACAGCAATGGTTAATGTGATTGGATATTAATTATTTGACTAGGCTTCCTGTATTTGACATTGTGTTGTTATTTCGCTGAAAACTAGATGGTTTCATTTTATTTTTGCCGATGAAACGAGGCTATTCATGCGAGAGAAAAACATCACCAAAATGTATAGCCCCGTTGGAAAATCTAAATGGACTGTTTGAAAATGTGAATCACATTTTTATTTGGTTTACCCCTGACGGCATTGCGCGTACCCACAGTTTGGGAATAGCCGGCCTAGCCGAACGAACTAAAGCATGCTGACGCCTTTAAGGCATACGCATGCTTCCCAGACGAAACAGTTTGGAAGAATTTGTGAATATATATTGTGGCAACATTTTGTGATGTTTTGGCTGTTCGGGGAAGCAAAATTTTTCTCGAGGCAAGCCGAAGTCTATGCCTTTGTTGTCGTAGACACTTTATCATTCATTGAGAGGACTTGCTTTCATGCACATTTATTCATTGAGAAATACTGCACCCAAACGTCTTAGTTGGATTAATATTTCCTCTGCAAAAGATTTTTTTATTTTTTATTTTATTATACAGATTTCTTGAGTTATATTAGATTAATTCTGACTATTTTGAGGAAGTGAGTATTGGCTATGGCGTCTCCAAATGGACAAACCGTACTATTGCCATTTAAAAAAAAAAAAAATTTCAAGCGAAGGTCTTTTAAGGGATTATGCGAACATACTCGTTCGGTTCCGGCTAGGCATCTTCAACTAAAGCATGCTGATGCCTTTATCCCCACACCAGTGGGCCGCCAGTGTTTTATGTCAATGTAAGCTTCAGTATTAGTGTTTCACTAACACTAAAGTCTTGTGGCGAGCAGAATCAACTATCTCTGCGCCACTCAAGACTGTTGCTTTTTGAGAAGGACTCTTCTCAAGTCTGCTCGCCACAAGTCGTTCACAGTTAGCCCTTGTTACAGTAAATGCCAGCTAAAATGTACCAAGACCCTTGCCTTGACTTCAAATTCGAACAGGTCCGCGTGGGGCCATGGCCCAGTGAGGCGCAGGTGCCGCCCCGCGTAGAGGGAAACAGAAAAGTCTGAGCCTGTTGTGTAAGAAAACTGGGGTAAATCGGCATTAGTGGGGAAAATGCAAAACTGACTGAAAAATTAGTGTCTCGGGGCAACTTCACCCTACACCTGTTGCATAATTCTGATCGTTATGATAACCTGTCTCTCTCCCTCCCTCTGTCCCCAGGCACCTGAACTTGTCGGTGCGTCCCAAGCAGCTCCCGGCGTTGGTACGTAGTGGCGTACCAGAGGCCCTCAGGGGAGAGGTATGGCAGCTCCTGGCCGGTTGCCATAACAATGACCACCAGGTAGAGGAGTACCGCACCCTCATCACCAAGGTAGGCCTGACCCCTGAGCACTTACCTGACCTAGAGATACTGTGTATATAATGACGAGATGGTCTTGTCTCCGTCCTAACAATGGGAGTCGTTGTCCCAAAGGCAGGAAGGAAGGTCTGCTTATCGCTCTATTTCCAAATGGACAGATTTTTACAGGAGTGGACCCCCCCCGACCCCATTTACATGGTGACCCCTGACCTCTTACCTAACCTGACGTTAATGGCATAGCTTACTGAGTGTTTGAGTTGTTCAGTTTGAGCAAGATGAGTGATTCTGTGCCTCCCCTTGATCACGATAAGTTATTGTAGTTTCAAACCTGGTGATTTGTAGATCAGTGATTCTGCGCATTCCCGACTGCCATGCAACTTTGTCGATCTCAAAACTCTCAGTGTCAGTGGCAATGGGATTTGTAGCCCATTATGTAACTGACTCATGTGGATGACTCGTGGTCATGACTTCATCGCAAACCTGTGTATTTACATTTCAACATGCTTTACATCATTATTGGAACTTGGGCACAGAAGAGTCCAGAGTGTTATTGAAAATGTTCCCACAGCGTTGGGAACATGGGTCTGTAGATCGGAGGCCTTAATAGGCCTGTCTAAGAAGTGCTGGGTGGTGACACTGGAATCTTCTCGGTGGAGGAGAGTGCATAAAAAAAAGTGTTTTGTTTGAGAGACTATGTTTATGTATTGTCAGAGAGAGAGAGTTTGCGCCCATGCGTGTGGGTGTACGCACAAGGGTGTGCTTATGAGCATCATAGTCTGTGTTACCGTTGTTTGAGGTGGTGTGAGAAGAGAGGCAGGAGGCCGGGGAAGTGATAGCTGCTTTTCTATCAAGTCACATCAAACAGGGATGCCCAGCTCAGCCTGGTTTGACCATGTCCCTAATATTTCAGGCCTGTACAACCAAGGCCACAGCCCTGTAGACCTGTTGACCCCCCCTGCCCCGCCCAAAAACGTTTTGATCCAAATTGTATTGCCAGATTACTTTGATTTTCTCTTTTTAATGTTTTATTTATTGAAGAGGTCTCTAGATTTTCCATCATGTGTTTGATACGATAGAATTGAAAGTAGAACAGTTTTTTCCTAAAAGGGATTCAATTTAGACATCTGAATGTAATTTTGTGGAAACGAAAAACAGATTTTGTTTTACAAGATACAAAGAATGTTGGACGGCCAGCTCTAAATCATTTAAGTCATGTGACTTGATCACCAGTTCAACAGGGTCATTCTCACCAGTTCGACAGGGTCATTCTCACGAGCTCGACAGGGTCATTCTCACGAGCTCGACAGGGTCATTCTCACGAGCTCGACAGGGTCATTCTCACGAGCTCGACAGGGTCATTCTCACGAGCTCGACAGGGTCATTCTCACGAGCTCGACAGGGTCATTCTCACGAGCTCGACAGGGTCATTCTCACGAGCTCGACAGGCTCATTCTCACGAGATCGACAGGCTCATTCTCACGAGCTCGACAGGCTCATTCTCACGAGCTCGACAGGCTCATTCTCACGAGCTCGACAGGCTCATTCTCACGAGCTCGACAGGCTCATTCTCACGAGCTCGACAGGCTCATTCTCACGAGCTCGATAGGTGACTGTTCATCATATTCAATGGACTACTGGTGGAATATAGCTTGTGTACAATGATAATGTGGTATAACTGCTGATGCTTGATACCGTAGGATTTTTGTCATAGCTCCATTCCTGTCACCTTCGTGATATTCTACTGGGAGGTTAAAAGAGCTGGGACGATAAACAGACTACTTACCGCAGCCATATTGCTTATGTCCTTCATTATGATAAGTAGCCTATACTCGAGAAAGTGACGTTTAAAATGAAATAAGTTTGTCAGTATGGGTTATTGTTAATGGGACAATTGATGGCTTCAACCATCAAACTAGACGTAGTAGTTTGAAGTAGAGAACGACCAATATGGATTTTTTTAAAGAGCCAATACCGATTTTTTTGGGGGGGGGGGTCAAGGAGTCCGAAGGCCGATATTTTAGGCATATATTCAAAATCATGAAATTTGAACATTTTGATAAATTTCCCAGAGATAATGCAATATAATTTTTTTGATCAAACAATTCATTTGACTTTGGTAAAAAAAAAATCGAAATATATATATATAATAATGGTAATAATTGTATTTCAATGGTAAATCTCTATTGATTAAACTGGGTAAATGAAGATGTAAGCCTAGGCCTATTCACAATACAGGTGAATGCATATTCAATAGGAGTCTGTGCATGCATTGGGTTATTGAGCTTGTTTTGGCCGATCAGTGGAGTCTATGGTGCTACAGATGACAAACAAATCCATTTGGGAATTATTAGCCTACTGATCAACAACGTTTGCATACAAGCATCATTCCAGCTTGTCATGCCTGTATGGAAGGACATCATGTAGGCACTGCTGTTAGTTTGAGAATGTAAAATAACTATCTATTCAATGCAAATGGCTCCAATGTAACATCACGATTTGTTATCACGGATGCTTATCAAACTAGTATTTTTTTTGTCATTTTTCGTGATCGGGATAATTAATTTAAATTGAAAAAAAAACTCTAAACCACTTTTGTTGCAAGGACACAATTCGAAACAACTTTATTGGCTAGTTCATCTGTCAGGAAATGTCCGGGTTGTAACTTGATCCTACTGCTATGATTGGATGCAGCAAGGCAAAGCCAATCGAGTCGGCTTGGTCGTTCTCTAGTTTAAAGGATAGAAGAAAAAACACTGGTACACATTGTCATAAACGTCTTGTTCTGTTTATTGTTATTGTATCAATTCAGGCATTTTATCGCAACAAGGTTTTTTTGGCCCACTTACTGTAAAGTCATTTTGTGACTGAAACATCAATTTGACTGATAATGGATTGATTGAATGATTGCCTGAAGACCGCCTTGTCCATAGAAATGGTTGACCATTTTGTGTCCTCACATTACACACATGGGCAGATGAAGGAATCGAAAAGAAACCTATCTTAAATCATCTAAGACAATAAAGTCTCTTAAGTGGAAGATGAAGGCTCACTTGCATATCTCCCACTGTGACGGTCTCTGATACTTAACAAGCCGTTTAACGTCATTATGTCGCCCCCCCTAATTCTTCAATGTCCTATTTCTTCTTAATGTGATTTCTATGTTATGTGACTGCTGGTCTGCCCCTCATTATAGGGGTTTGCCCTTTGGCGCTTGATGGGGCTTAGCTGCGCTGCAAACGCTTCACTCATACTGTAGTAGTTTAGTAGTCGTTTAGTTTATTAGGATCCAGTGTGTGAGCGGAGTTGAGCGATAGGAATGCCCCGGTGTCCTTTTCAACCTCTCCACTAAAAACTGCTCTGCACTCACATAAAAAAAATAAAATGACGCTCCAAATTCGCTCCATTCATTAATATCACAATTTAATTTTTGTGTGACTACCTGGACCTACCATTTGGTTTTGAAGTATTGACACCAAACCATGTGATTTGAATGAAAAGTATTTCATAAACATGAAAAGGTAAGAAGCTCTCATCATTTCAAATCGGCTACATTAAACGGCATATAAACATCGTAGTAAACATCGTAAAACACTCTAAATAGGTCCGGAGCCAGTCAGGGAGCCTAAGAAGGAACGGAAGGAATTATTTAGGCTACATTATTTCAATTAAGGCTATATCGTACAAATAAATACATTGTGAAGCATTTTGCGAGTGTGACACACAAGGCTGGTAGGGAGTTAGGGGCATTAAGTGCTCAGCATTTAAACAGCATTTAGTTGTATTAAATCATTATAGTTTATAAATTGTGCATATAGGCTGTGACTTACTTATAATTACATACACATAAAAAAAACAAATGCCTTATTAGGCTCAGTCTACAGTGCCTTCGGGAAACACGAGTTTGGTCAGAGTCTGTGGCCTCAGGCTGATGGTTGTGATGGTACCTGGAGAGCAGGGCAGCAGCAGGGAATATCCTCTCCAGCTTGCAGAGCCACTGGGGATGCTAAACACCCTTTTGGCCACTCTTGCCAGGCTGGGCAGAAATGCAGAGATGTATATTTGTTTCTATTGGTAGGCATAAAGGATTTTTAGGAAAAATAAACCAATCAAGTTCCTTGGAAGTTGGAATATACCAGGCCTATTGGGCCAAGATCCATGATGGCCTATTGTATAGATAATATAACATACATGAAAGACACTGTTAAGAGATCAGATTTCTTGTTTCTTTTAGCATGTGCACGTAGTAAGTACACCGTCATGCTTTCGGGATATGTGTATTTTCAGGTTCCACATTGATTATTTAGTTGTGGACACTACATCCACGCATTCCCTCTATATTGCTCTTGGTCCTCATCTTTGTAAGTCACCTTGATTTTGCAACTGTGTTATCAGTTACTTTATGACAATATTTAGCGAACTCCATGGCAGTAGCTATAAAGCAAGGGGCTATAGCAGCACACAAGTCGACTACAAATTCATGCTGGGCTCAGGCACTCCCTGAGCTCGTGAAGTGAGCGCTACAGTGGCAAAAATGGAGCGGGCAAAAAGGCTCCGTCCTTTGGGAATCTCGCTCCTCGCTCCAGTCAAATTGGGCACGTTCCTCTCCTCGCTCCAGTCAAATTGGGCACGTTCCTCTCCTCGCTCCAGTCAAATTGGGCACGTTCCTCTCCTCGCTCCAGTCAAATTGGGCACGTTCCTCTCCTCGCTCCAGTCAAATTGGGCACGTTCCTCTCCTCGCTCCAGTCAAATTGGGCACGTTCCTCTCCTCGCTCCAGTCAAATTGGGCACGTTCCTCTCCTCGCTCCAGTCAAATTGGGCACGTTCCTCTCCTCGCTCCAGTCAAATTGGGCACGTTCCGCTCCTCGCTCCAGCTCCTCTCACATGGTGTTACGATCCCCATTAGCTACTGCACATGCAGCAGCGACTCTTCATGGGGTCCACATAAATACATGACAGAGTACAGAACAGTAATAGACAAGAACAACATAACAAATTTACAAAGTTATGTGTAGGAAATATGTATGTGCATATTCTTATAAATAGTACGGTCAAATTAGATCTTTAGAAAAAAGTAGAGGTACTGTGATGCAATGTTTGTTTTTATGTCGTTTAAAAAAAAAAGCTAGACTTTCTGCCTGAGTAACCGTGATGACATGGCTTAAATCTGTTCTTGGTTTGGGTACCGTGAAGAAACCCACGGGGGCGTGTCTGGTGGGGTTAGGTATGTCTGTTTTGAAGTGTATGCTAAGAGATTATACAAATGTTTCTTAAAGACGTGGAGAGTGGTAGCCAACTTCTCCTCAACCATCAGACTATCGTGCATGTTGTTGATAGTTCTGTGTGTGCAGTTAAGGGCAAGGTGAGCTGCTTGATTTTGAGCCAGCTGCAACTTTGCCAGGTCTTTCTTTGCTGCACCTGACCACATTACAGGACAGTAATCAAGATGGGACAAGATCAAAGCCTGAACAACTAGTACAGTTGATCTTCTTGCCAAGCGCAGAGCGTCTTGCATACCTCTCCCTATCTTCACAACGACTTTGTCAATATGACCTGACCATGATAACTGACCATCCAATGTTATTCCTAGGAGTTCAGCTTCTTCATCTTGTTCAATGGTCACACCCTTTACGGACTACTCCAGTTGAGGTTTAGGCCGACTATCATGTTTTGAACCAAATACAATGCCTTTGATTTCAGATGTATTTAAGACCAGTTTATTGTAATTACCCATTCTATAATGACGAGATGCTCATGCCTCCGCCCTAACAGTGGGAGTCGTCCCAAGGGTGGGAAGGCAGGCTGCAAGCTTAGATCCACAGTAAGCACATAGAAATGCATTGGGCTTATTTTGGACATATTTTGGCAAGAGTGAAACCTCTCGATTTGCCTCTTCCTCTCTGCTGTTTCCCTGTCATTGCTCGCTTTATGACTACAAGGCGCCAAGCCTATCAATAGATCGCTAGAAGATGCATATCTTCCATTCTAGCAGGAGACGGCTCGACCGACTAGCGAATTGAAACTTTTATATGAGAAGTAGCCTCGTTAATATGAAGTGTAAAAGTGGTGCTAATCGAAAACACCTGTGATGGCTGTTCAACGGTCTGATGGCCTGATAAAATATGCATTTTTTGTTGTTGTCTCTGTCTTAGCTCTGGTGCACTCGTACTGTCTCCGTCTGTCGGACAGTATCTGAGCGAACAGTCTATGGCTCGGGTGGCTGAGGTCCTTAATGATCTTCATCTTGGCCTTCTTGTAACACCGGGTGCTGTAGATGTCCTGGAGGGCAGGCAGCGTGCCCCCGGTGACGCGTTGGGCTGCCCACACCATGCTCTGGAGAGCCTTGCGGTTGAGGGCGGAGCAGTTGCCGTACCAGGCATCAATGCGGTCCGACAAAATGCACATATTTCGGTTGAATGCATTCAGTTCTGCAACTGACTAGGTGTCCCCTTTTCCTTTCCATGCTGTTGCGCCTTCTTCACCACAATGACTGTGGCGAGACCATTTTAGGTCCTCAAGTGATGTGCACGCGGAGGAACTTGAAGCTTTTCACCCTTTCCACTGCGGCCCCGTCGATGTGGATGGGAACATGCTCTCTCTCCTGTCTCCTGTCTCTCTACGATAAGCTCCTGGTTGACGTGAGGGAGTGGTTATTTTTCTGGCACCACTCTGCCAGGGCTCTCTCACTGTGGGCTGTCTCGTCATTGTTAATAATCAGGCCTTCTGTCGTATCATCAACAAACTTGATGATTGAGTTGGAGCCGTGTTTCGCCGCGCAGTCATGGGTGAAGAGGGAGTACAGGAGGGGGCTGAGCACACACCCCTAGGGTCCCCCCGTCTTGAGGATCAGTGTGACGGAGGTGTTGTTGCCTACCCTCACCACCTGGGGTTGGCTCGACAGGAAATCTAGGATCGAGTTGCAGAGCAATTTAAGTTAAGGACGAGTTAAGACCCAAGGCCCCGAGCTTAGTGACACGCTTGGAAGGCACTGTGGTGTTAAAAGCTGAGCTGTCGTCGTTTAACAACATTCGCACATACAGTGTCATCAGATAGTATTTAGACCTATTGACTTTTTCCACATTTTGTTGTGTTACAGCCTGAATTTAAAATAGGTTAAATAAAGATTTTGCATCACTGGCCAACACACAATACCCCATAATGTCAAAGTGGATTCATGTTTTTAGAAATGAAGCTGTTAATTACACCTTTGGATGGTGTAGCAATACACCCAGTCACTACAAAGATACAGGCGTCCTTCCTAACTCAGTTGCCGAAGAGGAAGGAACGCGCTTAGGGATTTCACCATGAGGCCAATGGTGACTTTAAAACAGAGTAGGCTTCCCCAACTGGCGGCTCCCAGGCTGATTTTGGCAGTTTGGTTTTATTTGGCCCACCAAGTTTTCCGAGCAACAAAAGTCAAACGTTTGGACACTACTCATTTAAGGGTTTTTCTTATTTTTTGTTGTTGCTATTTTCTACATTACAGAATAATAGTGACAACATCAAAACTATGAAATAACACATATGGAATCATGTAGTAACCCAATTTTTTTTTAAACAAATCAAAATATATTTTATATTTTTGGTTCTTCAAAGTGGACATCTCAATTGGGTTGAGGTCAGGTGATTGTGGAGGCCAGGTCATCTGATGCAGCACTCCATCACTCTCCTGCTTGTTTAAATAGCCCTTACACAGCCTGGAGGTGTGTTGGGTCGTTGTCCTGTTGAAAAACAAATGATAGTCCCAATAAGCGCAAACGTGCTTCCACACTTGCATTGCTTGCTGTTTGGGGTTATAGGCTGGGTTTCTGTACAGCACTTTGAAATATCAGCTGATGTAAGTAGGGCTATATAAATCAATTGGATTTGTTTTGAAACCAGATGGGATAGCGTATTGCTGCAGAATGATTTGGTAGCCATGCTGGTTAAGTGTGCCTTGAATTCTAAATAAATCACTGACAGTGTCACCAGCAAAGCACCATCACACCACCTCCTCCATGCTTCACGGTGGGAACCACACATACGGAGATCATCCGTTCATCACTCTGCGTCTCACAAAGACACGGCGGTTGGAACTTCTGTAGCTCAGTTGGTAGAGCATGGCGCTTGTAACGCCAGGGTAGTGGGTTCGATTCCCGGGACCACCCATACGTAGAATGTATGCACACATGACTGTAAGTCGCTTTGGATAAAAGCGTCTGCTAAATGGCATATATTATTATTATATTATTAACTAAAAATCTAAAATCTGGACTCATCAGACCAATGGCCATATTTCCACTGGTCTAATGTCCATTGCTCGTTTTTCTTGGCCCAAGCAAGTCTCTTCTTATTATTTGTGTCCTTTAGTAGTGGTTCCTTTGCAGCAATTTGGTCATTTTAGTTCAGTTACCTTGGCTTGCTTGGGTACAGGAATAATGGTGGCCATCTTGAAGCAAGTGGGGACAAAAGACTGGATAGTGAGAGGTTGAAAATGATTCTGGCATCCTGGCCAGGGTTAACACGCTTGAAGGTCCTACTTACGTCGGCTACAAAGATCGGGAGCCTGCAGTCCTCGTGAGCAGCGGGGGCCAATGTCGGCGGCTCTGTGTTTTCCTCGAAGCGGTGGGAAAAGGTTTTTAGCTCGTCTGTCTTTGGCGTGTCTGGTTTTCCCTTTATAACCTTTATAATCCGCGATTGTCTGAATTCCCTGCCACATGCGTCTCATATCTGAGACGTTGAATTGACACTCTACTCTCTGTACTGTCTTTTTGCTTCTTTGATTGTGTTGTGGAGATCATAGGTGGTCTGTTTCATATGCGTTTCCAGTCACTTTACCACAGTTAAATGCGGTGGTTCAGGCTTTCAGCTTTGCAGGAATGCTGCCATCTATCCACGGTTTCTGGTTTGGGTATGTTCTATTCATCACTTTCGGAACAACATCCTCTATGCACTTACTGATGAACCCAGAGACTGAATCAATGTTATTCCCAGAGGCGGCCCCCGCAACATATCTGAGGCCGTGTGATCTAAACAGTCCTGTCGCATGGATTCCAATTGGTCAGACCAGTGTTGAACAGACCTTACCACAGGTGCTTGCTGTTTTAATTTCTGCCTATAGGCGGAGAGGAGCAGAATGGATGAGTGGTCAGATTTGCCGAAGGGGGGGGTCGAAGAATACTTTCCCCCGTCTCGGAATAGAGAATAACAGTGGTTTGACGTTTTTCTCCCGCAGGTGAGTCAAGAGATGTGTTGGTGGAATTTCGGGAGAATTTTCATTAGATTTCCATGGTTAAAGACCCCAGCTATAACGGATGCGACCGTGGGATATGCTGTTTCCAATTTGTTCTAGGTTTTGTGTAATTCCTTGAGTGTCAGTGTGGTGTCTGATTGTGTGTGAGGGGGTGGTAAAAATCCATGATACAAACAGCTGTGAATTCTCTCGGTAGATAATGGGGTTTCGGCATTTGATCGTGAGGTATTTTAGGTCAGGTGAACAGAACCTAATAAGGGTTTGTACATTCCTATAACCACACAATGTCCTCCGCCTTTGGTTTTTCCCCCGCAAA
The DNA here is from genome assembly GCF_023373465.1 of Oncorhynchus keta. Lineage (NCBI taxonomy): Eukaryota > Metazoa > Chordata > Actinopteri > Salmoniformes > Salmonidae > Oncorhynchus > Oncorhynchus keta. The sequence continues at coordinate 44,083,559 of NC_068429.1, forward strand.
GTGCTTTTACCATGTCCGCGAGATGTACGGAGAACCCCCGTAGGCGGTATAGCCGGATCTAGCACTTCTCCCGACAACCAATTCTCTCGCATCTCTCTGGTAGGAAGTCCGCACTCTGTGCTTGCAAAGTTCATTACCCAGAGACGGTACATTAACGAGTCATTAATCTGACTAAAACTTCAGCTCGCCTTCCCCTCCAGCGGCGCCTGTCTTTTGAGGATGATGATTGAACATTCAAGTTTTTAAATTCACCTTGACCAATGACTATGGCTCTTAAAAGGACATGAGACCATTATACACGAACTCGAACAGAGATTCTAATTCTACTTACCGTCTTAAGTGTCCAGTCCACACAGCAGACAACAGTACCAAAAAAACCAAAATGCTACGCATCACATACATTTGCAGTAAGATGTTTGTTGACCACACAGCTAGTTACTGTGTAAACTGATAAGCTGTGGTGACTTAGTTTGCCCTGCAGTTTGTTTATTGGTTTGGCGTGGGGCACGCAGTGTTTTTCCTGGCCTCAGCCATGTCAACTGCCATTATGTAAAGTCAACATCCCGCGGCGCCCACGCCAGGGTCCCAGGTGGCAACAAGATGTTACCCACCCTCCCTGCACTCCTGTTCCTGTTTCTGTCTGTCCCCATCTCCTTTGCATGCACCCCCGTCCCTCTCTTTATCCTCAAATAAACTCCATCACATGCTGTCGCAGTACTTGTGTGTGTTGTCTCGGTTAACCCAGAACTAAAATCTTGCGTAATTTAGTCATTTGCAGTCTGTTGTGTGGCAATTTTCTGTTCAGTCACCATTAACACTTTGTTAACAAGCCCATTTAATAGTAGCCTTGTACGAGACGCGTCCGTTGTCTTAAGACATCACTAGCCCAGTATTGTTGGTAAGAGTATATATGGCCACCGTATCCTCCTGTCCGTCGTAGTGAGATGATGAGGGTGTGATATTGATCGGGGATAAGAGAGAGTGTAGACTTCCCTTTACTGGGGTGGGAGCTCTAGATAGATTTATGTTCTGTCAGACAGTGGAGGTTTGTGGAGCACGCCACTCACTCTCTCACTCACTCTCTCACTCACTCTCTCACTCACTCTCTCACTCACTCTCTCACTCACTCTCTCACTCACTCACACACACACACACACACACACACACACACACACACACACACACACACACACACACACACACACACACACACACACACACACACACACACACACACACACACACACACACACACACACACACACACACACACGAGAGAGACGGACGAACCGCTGAGACAATTGATGCTTTATTTAGCCTCTAAGTAGGACTGCTTGTGCCTGATGACTCCAGATGCGAGACGTTAGGCTTAGACGTTCTCTCGCAGATTCAACCAGGTCACTACACTACTCACTGAGGAGACATTGGAATCGTAAACACAATCTTTTTCCTTTTTAAAAATTATAAACAAAACTTTGTTTTTTAAAATCATGGCCTTGGAATGTGTGGAGTTCCCCACTCCTAAATGTGTGGTGGTAACATATCAAGAACACTACTTTATTTTAGAATAAACTATTCTCAGCATAGAGATACTACTAATCATTTGAATTTGTTTGAAGTTAGTTCATGCGTAAGGAATCCACAAGGATTTCATTTCGGTTGGGGGGGGTGTAAGTCTAGTGGCTGCTGAGTGACTATTAACCAAAACCCTGTTATACTGTAGCTAAATGAGAACCCTTATCGTTGTGTTGCCTTTTTTTGCACTGATTGTAAGTCTTTGTGGTGTCTGTAAGTGGCACATTACATCCATCTGTGTCCCTGTGTGTACAGCCTGTCCTCTCCTCTCTCTTTGTTTACTTGTCCTTGTATGGACCCATAGCTCTGGACAGGAGGTCCTGGCCTGTGCTGTCATTGTACTGCTGCCTGGCCTGCCCCTTTCCAACCCTCTTGTCTTTGTCCCTCCTCGTGCATTGAAACCCATACATTGACCCCATTTGATAAAGTTACCCTGTGACCTCAGTGTATCAAGCGAGATAGCCTTGCACGTCTGTAACTGTAAGTATGGACTAATCATGTCACAAGTGACCGGCATCGGCGCCATGGCCCACATACTTCACTGTTCCCTCTTTTTCGCTCTCTCCCTCTCTCACACACTCTCCTCACCCCCTCTCCTCACCCCCTCTCTCGCTCTCCTTCCCCTCCCTCCCTCGCCCCACCCTCCCCTCTCCCCCCTTTCTCTCTCTCTCTCTCTCTCCTCCGCATTCCTCTCTCCCCCCTCTCTCTCCCCCTCCCCTCTCTCTCCTCCCCTCTCTTTGTCTCTGTCTTCCCCCTTCTCAATTCAATTCAAGGGGCTTTATTGGCATGGGAAACATATGTTAACATTGCCAAAGCAAGTGAAGTAGATAATATTCAAAATTAACAGTAAACATTACACTCACAGAAGTTCCAAAAGAATAGACATTACAAATGTCATATTACAGTGGGGCAAAAAAGTATTTAGTCAGCCACCAATTGTGCAAGTTCTTCCACTTAAAAAGATGAGAGAGGCCTGTAATTTTCATTACAGGTACACTTCAACTATGACAGACAAAATGAGTAGCATTTTTAATGAATTTATTTGCAAATTATGGTGGAAAATAAGTATTTGGTCAATAACAAAAGTTTATCTCAATACTTTGTTATATACCCTTTGTTGGCAATGACAAGAGGTCAAATGTTTTCTGTAAGTCTTCACAAGGTTTTCACACACTGTTGCTGGTATTTTGGCCAATTCCTCCATGCAGATCTCCTCTAGAGCAGTAATGTTTTGGGGCTGTTGCTGGGCAACACGGACTTTCAACTCCCTCCAAAGATGTTCTATGGGGTTGAGTTCTGGAGACTGGCTTGGCCACTCCAGGACCTTGAAATGCTTCTTACGAAGCAACTCCTTCGTTGCCCGGGCGGTGTGTTTGGGATCATGTCATGCTGAAAGACCCAGCCATGTTTCATCTTCAATGCTCTTGCTGATGGAAGGAGGTTTTCACTCAAAATCTCACGATACATGGCCCCATTCATTCTTTCCTTTACACGGATCAGTCGTCCTGGTCCCTTTGCAGAAAAACAGCCCCAAAGCATGATGTTTCCACCCCCATGCTTCACAGTAGGTATGGTGTTCTTTGGATGAATTCTTTGTCCTTTGGATGCAACTCAGAATTCTTTGTCCTCCAAACACAACGAGTTGAGTTTTTACCAAAAAAGTTATATTTTGGTTTCATCTGACCATATGACATTCTCCCAATCTTCTTCTGGATCATCCAAATGCTCTCCAGCAAACTTCAGACGGGCCTGGACATGTACTGGCTTAAGTAGGGGGACACGTCTGGCACTGCAGGATTTGAGTCCCTGGCGGCGTAGTGTGTTACTGATGGTAGGCTTTGTTACTTTGTTCCCAGCTCTCTGCAGGTCATTCACTAGGTCCCCCCGTGTGGTTTTGGGATTTTTGCTCACCGTTCTTGTGATCATTTTGACCCCACGGGGTGAGATCTTGCGTAGAGCCCCAGATCGAGGGAGATTATCAGTGGTCTTGTATGTCTTCCATTTCCTAATAATTGCTCCCACAGTTGATTTCTTCAAACCAAGCTGCTTACCTATTGCAGATTCAGTCTTCCCAGCCTGGTGCAGGTCTACAATTTTGTTTCTGGTGTCCTTTGACAGCTCTTTGGTCTTGGCCATAGGGGAGTTTGGAGTGTGACTGTTTGAGGTTGTGGACAGGTGTCTTTTATACTGATAACAAGTTCAAACTGGTGCCATTAATACAGGTAATGTGTGGAGGACAGAGGAGCCTCTTAAAGAAGAACTTACAGGTCTGTTAGAGCCAGAAATCTTGCTTGTTTGTAGGTGACCAAATACTTATTTTCCACCATAATTTGCAAATAAATTCATTAAAAGTTCTACAATGTGATTTTCTGGATTTTCCCCCCTCATTTTGTCTGTCATGGTTGAAGTGTACCTATGATGAAAATTACAGGCCTCTCTCATCTTTTTAAGTGGGAGAACATGCACAATTGGTGGCTGACTAAATACTTGTTTGCCCCACTGTATGTATATATACAGTGTTGTAACGATGTACAAATGGTTAAAGTACAAAAGGGAAAATAAGCATAAATATGGGTTGTATTTACAATGGTGTTTGTTCTTCACTGATTGACATTTTCTTGTGGCAACAGGTCACAAATCTTGCCGCTGTGATGGCACACTGTGGTGTTTCACCCAGTAGATATGGAAGTTTATCAAAATCGGGTTTGTTTTCGAATTCTTTGTGGATCTGTGTAATCTGAGAGAAATATGTCTCTCTAATATGGTCATACATTGGGCAGGAGGTTAGGAAAGTGCAGCTCAGTTTCCACCTCATTTTGTGGGCAGTGTGCACATAGCCTGTCTTCTCTTGAGAGCCAGGTCTGCCTACGGCGGCCTTTCTCAATAGCAAGGCTATGCTACCGGGTCTAATTGTCTCTCTTCCAGGCAGTCACAGAGGAGAGCCGCAACAGACAGTGTTAGTTAGCAGCAGAACACAGAAAATAAAGGCATAGAGTCACTGTTGAAGGCACTTCCATATGCTAAATGTTGTAACTGTCAGATGTTGGTTTGAACTGGTCATTCATATGACCAAAAGGTAAACTGTTCAATAGTAGAAGCTATTCAATGATGGACGCTATGCCCCGATTTTTAAAAATAGGCTTTACCACATGGTTCCCCAACTGGTGGCCCGCAGCAATATTATTTGGCCCCCCAAATATATATATATATATATATATATTTTTTTTTTTTCATATGAATACAAAAGTCTTGGACCCGCAATTTAAAAAAATCCCAAAATGCAATGTCCCAAGAAGGCAGTAACCCCACCTAAATAATGCAAAAGTAATATTTGAATTGAATTCATGAGGAGAGAGAATGCAGGAGACAGTCAAGTAATAAAGCAGGCAGTGGACCATTTTGTGGTGCCGAAACGGACCGCAGCGCAATCAATAGGTGGTGAACAGCTTTTATAAAATAACTTAGCCTACCTCAGCCAGTTGTTATGTGGCTTATCAGCAAAACATGTGGCATAATAGCAGAGACATATTTTAATTAGGCCTACTTACAATGACAACTGGACAAAAATGTAGCATCCTACATAAATGTTTGCACATTTATTCAAAATAAAAAACAGAATGCCAGCATCCCGGAGTCGCCTCTTCACTGTTGACGTTGAGACTGGTGTTTTGCGGGTACTATTTAATGAACCTGCCAGTTGAGGACTTGTGAGGTGTCTGTTTCTAAAACTACACAATCTAATGTACTTGTCCTCTTGCTCAGTTGTTCACCGGGGCCTCCCACTCCTCTTTCTATTCTGGTTAGAGCCAGTTTGCGCTGTTTTGTGAAGGGAGTAGTATCAAATCAAATCAAATCAAATTTATTTATATAGCCCTTCGTACATCAGCTGATATCTCAAAGTGCTGTACAGAAACCCAGCCTAAAACCCCAAACAGCAAGCATTGCAGGTGTAGAAGCACGGTGGCTAGGAAAAACTCCCTAGAAAGGCCAAAACCTAGGAAGAAACCTAGAGAGGAACCAGGCTATGTGGGGTGGCCAGTCCTCTTCTGGCTGTGCCGGGTGGAGATTATAACAGAACATGGCCAAGATGTTAAAATGTTCATAAATGACCAGCATGATCAAATAATAACAAGGCAGAACAGTTGAAACTGGAGCAGCAGCATGGCCAGGTGGAAGTTGAAACTGGAGCAGCAGCATGGCCAGGTGGACTGGGGACAGCAAGGAGTCATCATGTCAGGTAGTCCTGGGGCATGGTCCTTGGGCTCAGGTCCTCCGAGAGAGAGAAAGAAAGAAGGAGAGAATTAGAGAACGCACACTTATATTCACACAGGACACCGAATTAGGACAGGAGGGGTACTCCAGATATAACAAACTGACCCTAGCCCCCCGACACAAACTACTGCAGCATAAATACTGGAGGCTGAGACAGGAGGGGACAGGAGACACTGTGGCCCCATCCGAGGACACCCCCGGACAGGGCCAAACAGGAAGGATATAACCCCACCCACTTTGCCAAAGCACAGCCCCCACACCACTAGAGGGATATCTTCAACCACCAACTTACCATCCTGAGACAAGGCTGAGTATAGCCCACAAAGATCTCCGCCACGGCACAACCCAAGGGGGGCGCCAACCCAGACAGGATGACCACAACAGTGAATCAACCCACTCAGGTGACGCACCCCCTGCAGGGACGGCATGAGAGAGCCCCAGTAAGCCAGTGACTCAGCCCCTGTAATAGGGTTAGAGGCAGAGAATCCCAGTGGAAAGAGGGGAACCGGCCAGGCAGAGACAGCAAGGGCTCATACAGCATTGTATGAGATCTTCCGTTTCTTGGCAAGTTCTTGCATGGAATAGCCTTAATTTCTCAGAACAAGAATAGACTGATGAGTTTCAGAACAAAGTTATTTGTTAATGGACATTTTTAGCCTGTAATCTAACCCACAAATGCTGATGCTCCAGATACTCAACTAGTCTAAAGAAGGCCAGTTTTATTGCTTCTTTAATCAGGACAACAATTTTCAACTGTGCCAACATAATTGCAAAAAGGTTTTCTAATGATCAATTAGCCTTTTAAAAGTATAAACTTGAATTAGCTAACACAGCGTGACTTTGGATTACAGGAGTGATGGTTGCTGATAATGGGACTCTGTACGCCTATGTAGATATTCCATTCAAAATCAGCCGTTTCCAGCTACAATAGTCATTTACAACATTAACAATGTCTACACTCTATTTCTGATCACTTTTATGTTACTTTAATGGACAGAAAAATGTGTTTTTCTTTCAAAAACAAGGACATTTCTAAGTGACCCCAAACTTTTGAACGGTAGTGTAAATGTAATATTTCATTTTTGTGTTTTTTTTAAATACATTTGCAAATATTTCAAAAAGTCTGTTTTTGCTCTGTCATTGTGGAGTATTGTGTGTAGATTGATGAATGGAATTTTTTTTAAAATCCATTTTAGAATGAGGCTGTAACATGACAAATTGTGGAAAAGTCCAGGGGTCTGAATACTTTTCCAAATGCACTGTAAATAGCGTTAGATAAGCACTCACAATAATGATAGTATTTACTAAATGCGATCATATAGGCTACCAATTTACCTACTCAATATAAAAAGTAGCATTTCCCCTCGTACATGATCATGTGGAAGTCGGGTGAGATGGATGTGATTTTGATGTGCAGGCAGTCCTCGATCGCTTGCGTTCATAGAGGAAAAGGAGGACTCACAGATGTGAGTCGATCCAAACATTGTTAGCATATAAAATGCAAGTGTCTTTATTGGGCTATAATCCTCTGAGCATGCCACCCGAAACGCACACAGTGACTCGGCACTGAGCGCATTGCAGATTTGGCTCAGTGTTTGGAATTCTATCAGCTCAGTTTGAATTGCGGCCTCATCCAGCAACGGCGTCGTTTTCCTAGCAAGGGGGGGGAGAATCCTCCACCTGGGTGGACTGTTGAGAGGATCACGTAAAAACGCAACGATATCCTTTGGCATGCTGTTGTCTTCAGATCTGTTGGAGAAGTTGTCTCTCAGCTGCCGGATGACATCTTCCATCACCTCTGTGACAATGCTGCGGCCTGGTCCCTCTGCCTGTCATTTCTTCAATGTGCTGAAGTGCAGTAGCCTTCCAAATGACCAAGTCCAAATCAAACAACTCAAGTTTCCTAGTAAAGGCCTCAGGTTTTCCCACCATGTCCATTACTGTTTTCCCTCTTCCGTGTAACTGCAGATTGAACCCATTTAAGTGACAGGATATGTCAGCCAAAAAAGCACCATTGGAAAATAATTCCTCAATTTCCAGAATACCAAGGTGATCAGCTGCTGCCGTCATAAAGCTTTTTTTTTAATAGAAAATCCACAACCTCGTCATGCAGCTCACAGAACCCCTTTTCCTTTACTCAGCCAGCTCAAGTCGTTGGGAGGCAGGAGATAATCGTGGGTGGCCTCTGATAAAAGCTTGCAAAAACGACGGTTTTGGGTGCTTGATGTCCCCCTGACAAAGTTGATTATGCACATTAGTTTATCCATTACATCTTTTAGCTCACCGTTTAGTCTGGCTCACAGCACACGCTGATGAATGAGACAATACAAGCCATTCATTTGGGGGGCGAATTCCTTCAACCTGCTGACCAGGCCCCTGTGTCTCCATAGCAGGAACCCTGTCGTGACCACAACGTTTACTTTTTCGAATGAAAGGCCATGCTGGGTAAACAATCCTTTCAGCTTTGTGAATATGATGTCCCCGGTGGTGTGTCCTTCGAGGGGAATCGGTGCCAGCGGCTCTTCTTCAAATTCATTTCCATCAAAAGGATGGACACGTACACACAACTGTGCGACATCGGTGTTGTCAGTTCTCTCGTCAATAGCCAGAAAGAAATGCTCAATTTGATTGAGCCCCTCCAGAACAATCCTATGCACATCATCCGCCAGTGCATGGACACGGCGGCCGGCTGTCTACGCTGACAGGGACACCTATTTGACAGACTCAATTAGGCTATCAATAGACTTGTCGGTAGCCAATTCCTCAAACTGTCACCATGCACTTTTTAAATGCCCCACGTCTGTGAACGGCATGTTGTGTGTTTGGTTAGAACCCAAGACGCTTTTAGGGAGGCACTTGTGACTTTCTGTTTTTGTCGGGTCAGGCCGCGAAGGAGGATTCTGCTGCCGTGTGTGTAGCTCGCAGTTTAGCGACTCATTTTTGCCAGATGAAAAGACTGTACGGTGAACGCATCTCTGTCCATCCTTGAAACTTTTATTTTTTTTAATTTTTATCCACCTTTGTTTCGGTACTTCTTGAGAGCGATTTGTCTCTTGCTTGCAAGTTCATTTTTCTGAACGAATGTTGACGTGCTGTAGATCTGTTTTTATCCCCCACCAATCAACTCACAAAGAAATAGACAAAAATAATAATTGAATAGAGACATTGGGGGTATTAGGATTGTATTCCGATCGAAAAGGATGGGTTAATAATGTTGTTCAATTTGTAGTGCATGCCTTTTAATTGTGCTAATATTATATGCTAATTATGTTCTGGCCCGACTGACTATTAGCTCAGAAACAATGTGGCCTAGTTGACGAACCCTACCTCTATCAGGTCACAACCACGATTTGAATTCTTATAGAATTTATTTGGTTTCTAGTAGCCTCTCTCGACAGTCGCTCTATAACTGGCGAAGTTAACCTAATGTGAACTTTTGTGTGGGTTCATGTATGCATCGAGTCTAAATATCACGGGTCAAAAAACATGGTCTGTCTCTCTGCTGCACTCCACCATTGTACTTAATTCAATGGCATTAGCAACAGGAAATACCACAGTATCTGACCCGCATTCTATTTAAAGTTTTAGCCTCCGTTACCAGGTGGTACTAAAGAGCTCAATTTTGTCATTGTGGCTACAAAATATATATTTCCAGACAATCCTAAAGTAATACCCAACAGAACATATAACATAATATAAATAGTCTATTCCTGTTTTTAAGTTATTTTAGATTGTGGGTATTATCAAGCCTTTTCAGCTAATCCTGAGTACTATCCACAGAGGTTCTGGTATAAATATCTGTTTAAGTTTAACCCGTTACACTGATACCCATATACAGGTTGAAAATTGCAGATTTGGGCACTGATAAGCACCTAAATTGGAACGCAATGGCTGTACAGTAACGTGCTATAAATGACATCAGAGCTCAGGGTCTGCACTTCACAGCGTTCTATGGGTTTGGACCGACCTCCGTTCTGAACTTGAGCACCGTTCATGACAGGAAGTTGGCCCCCATCCCTCCTGTATTTGGTTAACTTTAGCAGTTTTTTATGGTCTTGAGTGAGTGAAATGCTGTAAATGAATTAGAACCTGTCAGAAATGTCCAGATGATCAACTACTATCCCATGTTGGCTAGATAGGGAAGTTAGACTAATGTAAAACATGTAAAAATGGGTAGAATAGCAGGAAATTATCTTTAAAACAGCAACAAATATATATCCGCCAACAAGAACGGACTCTGGCTAATGCTATGTTACTTTAAAATTTGTTCAGCCCAAATGTCTTGCTCATGCCTTAAACTTTTACTGGGACCTCCTCTCAGTCTCCTTCTTCCTCCATCTCCTCATCCTCATGTCTGGTGCTGTCCATATGCTTGTCTGATGATGTCATTTATTAGGGTCTCCGTGATTAAAGTGGACTGAGAGGGATTCTACTTGGCAGCGTTGTCCATCTTTACACGTTCTGTGACCAGCTGCGGGCGGCTGAACACACACACACACACACAAGACCCCCCCTACCCCACACCCACCCTACCCAGCCCGTATAGCCATACTGCCTCCAGATGTGCCCCAGTCCTTCTGTCCATAAACAGAGACCATAGAGGTCAGACATGGGGCTGCTGCTGGTCCACTGATGCTCAGCGCCAAGCACGGCACCTTACCCCATGCTGTGAGGGGAAAACAAACGCTCCCACAATGACCTGTGGTCTCTCCAGTCGGTCTGTGGGTTTGCCCCAGGCCCACCATAACACAGAATTACTATCCTGAAGCATCATTCTTTTTTTGAAAATCAGCAAAACATGACAATAAGAGAATTCCCCCCTCGTACGCAAAACAACACTACATGGGAGTACACAAAGCATCATTCTGACACCGCTAATGATCAGTCCTGTCTTGAGTTGTCTTAAAGAATTCAGGAGGGCTTGTTGCCCATAGGGACGTGTATCTTGTTGTTGTATGTTACATTTATTATCTTACAAAGATAGTTTATCATGTCAAAGTTGAATGTGTCACTGTTGATATTGCTTTGATTTGTTTTCAACATGCTCAGGAGGAACCTAGCTTTAAAATTAGCTGACTAGGTCAGTAGACTACACTAGCCGATTGTGCTATCTTTACCTAGCTAGCGCTCGCCAGGTGTGCCACGGTGCCAGTGTCGCCTTTTGCTTCGACAAGCTAATTGGATAGAGCTAAGAGCTAAACCTGTGTGCAGCTGTGGCATCGTCCTTCCCTCTTTCCTCTCTTCCTTCATCCCGCCATTCCCTGCTCCCATCACCAACCAGAGGAGAGAATCAGGAGCAGTTTACTGTCGCTCTCCTCCTCTCCCTCTTTGTCTTCCTCTCTCTATCTGTCTTTCTCTCCCTTCCCCCTCCATCTCCCTCTCTCATAATGGATGAGCCCAGCATTGCCCAGCGGCTCCCCAGCTTTCAGATGCCTCTACTTTTAACCCCTGGTGTGGCAGGCTGAGCAGGTGCATGTACGCTGAGGGAATGTGTCTAGAGCAAAGCACAGGGGAAAGGTGCGTGTCTGACTCTGAAGGTGCAGCAGGGTGGTGTGAGTGTGATAGTGTGTTTGTGTGTCTTCGGGCTACATCCATCTCTCTGCCACAAGGCCTGTGACTGCAGAACTAACACAGAGTCATCCAGACCACGACGGACGGACACTGCAGTAGATACACACAGACAAACAGACAGACGGGCACTGCAGTAGAGACAGACTGATGGACGGGCAGACAGACGGCCAGACCGAAAGGATAGGCACACATCCAGACAGGCAAACCGATATCCAGATGGACTGATGGACTACTCATTCAAGGGTTTTTCTTTCTTTTCTTTCTTTTTTTTACTATTTTCTACATTGTAGAATAATAGTGAAGACATCAAAACGATGAAATAACACGTATGTGATCTGTTTCAGGAAACTAGGCGTATGTCGCAGGTCACTACTTCACAGGACAGCCTTTTGAACGTAAAACATTTTTTAAAAATCAAAATGAACTTTCATGTGCCTTAGTAACAAACTTGTATGCCATCTGTAAATACGAATACAAATTTTAAATTAGTTGGTTTAGCCACAGAAAAAGCCAGCAACCTTCCCGCTAGCCATGATTTTCTGAGATAATGAGTGGGCTGGACATGCCGAGAGATGAGTTGGGATTGGTCTGCCATATAGCATATTTGAGCTGGTCAGTATATCTAAATAATCCTGTCTAGCGCTGCTTTAAATTGTGTATTAAAACTGCATATGTGGTGCTCTCCACTTTCTGGAGGACTGAGTTTTGAAATCAGTGGAATTCGCGAATGATAACTAAAGAGATTGAGAACACCTGTCTCCGGATTACATCTTCAAACTAAGGGCAACCATGGCATCTGACAGGAGACTCGTCCAACCATGAATGATGTAAGATAGTCTAGCTAGCTACATTTTCAGATATGACATGTTTCTAATTTTGACAGAGCCATTTGCTTGGCTAGCTTTAGCCTAATGTTAGCTAGCTAACATTGAACCTGGTTGGTTAGCTACCTGCAGTTTATTGCAGGATAGTAATGTCATGAGTTGTGATTATTGTAACGGCTGTTGGAAGGAGAGGACCAAGGTGCAGCGTGGTATGTGTCCATATTAATTTAATGAACAAAATAACAAAGCAAACGACCTAAACAGTTCTGGCTGGTGCAGACACACAACAGAAAACAACTACCCACACCCATCGTGGGAAAACAGGCTGCCTAAGTATGGTTCTCAATCAGAGACAATGATTGCCAGCTGCCTCTGATTGGGAACCATACCAGGCCAAACGCATAGAAATACAAAACCTAGACTACAAAACATAGAATGCCCACCCCAACTCACGCCCTGACCAAACTAAAACAGGGACATAAAAAAGGAACTAAGGTCAGGACGTGACAATTATGGTTAATTGTTTAATTGGTTGGCTCACTAGCTAACGTTATGTGTATGGCCTTATTATGTGTATCTCAGTGCCATTTGCTTAGCTTGCGCCTAATGTTAGCTAGCTAACATAGAACCTGGTTGGTTAGCTACCTGCCGAGCTATCAAGCTACATGTCTTAACAAAATACTCCACTATGCAAGTAACCATTTTGCGTGCATTCATAATTTCAGTCTGGTCATCTACTCCGAATTCAGAACACTCTCGTTTGAGTGTGCCAGAGAGCGCAGAATAACTGATGAATTTACAAACGCTCAACACCCGTTGCATATGGCTGGTGTCAGTAAACGTTGGCAAAAAAAGCGTAATAAAATTGTTGCCAGCAGCACAGTTACAGTCACCGATGCTCTGAATAACATGAAAACATCCTAAACAGCTCTGCCAGGGCAAGTGAAATTGTCAGAGGGGGGTGTTCTCTCACTATGTGTATGGAAGTAGCTAGCAAGCTATCCGATATTAGCCCTTGAGCTTGACTGCTGTTGTAAGGTCAGAACGTTGGGATCAACCCTACTAATCAGCCAGAGTGTCCGGTGTGCACTCTGAACGTGAAACGCTCTGATTTTACGAACAAACAATCTGATAACAAAGTTGTAGTCACCAACACACTGGATAACATAACAGCCTAACCAGCTCGGCTAGGGCGAGTAATGTTCAGTGAGCTGTTCTCTCTCACTTAGATGTCAGAAAGTAGCTAGCAAGTTAGCTTGGGTGTAGACAAAGAACGTCTCTCCAATAGCACTACCAAAACATTCAAAAGCCATTTTCTCAAAAGTTGATAAACTTTCAAAGCAAAATTACTTTCCCATTGTTCCTCAACTGTAGCGTATGATATACAATTTTGTAGCTCTGAGTCTCTACTTTTATCCAATGTAAAAAATACGCAATTTCAAATTTTGCTACATAAGACTGATTTGAGCCGGTTGGTGACATGTGGAATTATCTATTAACCAATAATGTTTTAAATAAATACAAATGTATTTGATATTCTTCAAAGTAGCCACCCATTGCCTTGATGACAGCTTTGCACACTCTTGGCATTCTCTCAACTAGCTTCATGAGGTAGTCACCTGGAATGCTTTTCCAACAGTCTTGAAGGAGTTCCCACATGTGCTGAGCACTTGTTGGCTGCTTTTCCTTCACTCCGTGGTCCAACTGTTCCCAAACCTTCTCAGTTAGGTTGAGGTCAGGTGATTGTGGTGGCCAGGTCATCTGATGCAGCACTCATCACTCTCCTTCTTGGTCAAATAGCGCTTACACAGCCGGGAGTTGTATTTTGGGTCATTGTCCAAATTATAATCCCACTAACTGCAAACCAGATGGGATGGCGTATCGCTGTGACAGCCATGCTGGTTAAGTGTGCAATGAATTCTCAAGTCTCTTCTTGTTATTGGTGTCCTTTAGTAGTGGTTTCTTTGCAGCAATTCGACCATGAAGGCCTGATTCACGTAGTCTCCTCTGAACAGTTGATGTTGAGATGTGTCTGTTACTTGAACTCTGTGAAGCATTTATTTGGGCTGTAATCTGAGGTGCAATTAATTACAGATTTCTGAGGCTGGTAACTCTAATGAATTTATCCTCTGCAGCAGAGGTAACTCTGGATCTTCCTTTCCTGTGGCGGTCCTCATGAGAGCCAGTTTCATCATAGCGCTTGATGGATTTTGCGACTGCACTTGAAATTTGCCGTATTGACTGACCTTAATGTCTTAACATAATGATGGACTGTCGTTTCTCTTTGCTTATTTGAGCTGTTCTTGCCATAAATGGACTTGGTATTTTACCAAATAGGGCTATCTTCTGTTTACCACCATGTCACAACACAACTTATTGTCTCAAACGCATTAAGAAGGAAAGAAATTCCATACTACCGTTCAAAGGTTTGGGGTCACTTAGAAATTTCCTTGCTTTTAAAAGAAAAGTAAAAATCTTTGTCCATTAAAATAACATAACATTGATCATAAATACGGTGTGACATTGTTAATGTTGTAAATGACTATTGTAGCTGGAAACGGCTGATTTTGAATGGAATATCTACATAGGCGTACAGAGGCCCATTATCAGCAACCATCACTCCTGTGTTCCAATGGCACGTTGTGTTAGCTAATCCAAGTTTATACTTTTAAAGGGCTAATTGATCATTAGAAAACCCTTATGCAATTATGTTAGCACAGCTGAAAAATGTTGTGCTGATTTTAAGAAGCAATAAAACTGCCCTTCTTTAGACTCATTGAGTATCTGGAGCATCCGCATTTGTGGGTTCGATTACTGGCTCAGAATGGCCAGAAACAAAGGACTTTCTTCTGAAACTCGTCAGTCTAATCTTGTTCTGTGAAATGAAGGCTATTCCATGCAAGAAATTTCCAAGAAACTGAAGATCTCATACAACGATGTGTACTACTCCCTTCACAGAACAGCACAAAAGGTCTCTATCCAGAATAGAAAGAGGAGTGGGAGGCCCGGGTGCACAACTGAGCAAGAGGACAAGTACATTAGATTGTCTAGTTTGAGAAACAGACACCTCACAAGTCCTCAACTGGCAGCTTCATTAAATCGTACCCGCAAAACACCAGTCTCAACATCAACAGTGAAGAAGCGACTCCGGGATGCTGGCCTTCCAGGCAGAGTTGCAAAGAAAAAGCGATATCTCAGACTGGCCAATAAAAAGAAAAGACTAAAATGGACAAAATAACACAGACACTGGATAGAGGAACTCTGCCTAGAATGCCAGATTTTCCCAAGAGGCACTGATTTTGAAGGTAGGCCTTGAAATAAATCCACCGGTACACCTCCAATTGACTCAAATGATGTCAATTAGCCTATCAAAAGCTTCTGAAGCCATGACATAGTTTTCTGGAATTTTCCAAGCTAAAGGCACAGTAAACTTATGACCCACTGGAATTGTGATACATTGAATAATAAATTAAATAATCTGTCTGTAAACAATTGTTGAAAAAATGACTTGTGTCATGCATAAAGTAGATGTCCTAACCGACTTGCCAAAACTATAGTTTGTTAACAAGAAAATGTATACAGTAGTTGAAAAACAAGTTTAAATGACTCCAACCTAAGTGTATGTAAACTTCTGATTTAACTGTAGAGATTCCATTCATAATCATCCGTTTCCAGCTACAATAGTTATTTACAACATTAATTTGTATTTATTTATTTATCCGTTATTTTACCAGGTAAATTGACTGAGAACACGTTCTCATTTGCAGCAACGACCTGGGGAATAGTTAAAGGGGAGAGGAGGGGGATAAATGAGCAGATTGTAAACTGGGGATTATTAGGTGACCGTGATGGTTTGAGGGCCAGCGTGGAAATTTAGCCAGGACACCGGGGTTAACACCCCTACTCTTACGATAAGTGCCATGGGATCTTTAATTACCTCAGAGAGTCAGGACACCCGTTTAACGTCCCATCCGAAAGACGGCACCCTACACAGGGCAGTGTCCCCAATCACTGCCCTGGGGCATTGGGATATTTTTTTTTAGACCAGAGGAAAGAGTGCCTCCTACTGGCCCTCCAACACCACTTCCAGCAGCATCTGGTCTCTCATCCAGGAACTGACCAGGACCAACCCTGCTTAGCTTTAGAAGCAAGCCAGCAGTGGTATGCAGGGTGATATGCTGCTGGCAAAATAATAATCATGCCTATACTGTATTTCTGTTATTTTAATGGACACATTTTTTGCTTTTCTTTGAAAAAATATGACCTTTTTTTGACTCCAAACTTTTGAACGGTTTTATGTATATATATATATATATATATATATATATATATACACACATACACACACTGAACAAAAATATATGTGCAATATGTATTTTACTGTTGGTCCCATGTTACTTGAGCTGAAATAAAAGATCCCAGAATTTTCCATACACAGACCTATTTCTCAAAAATGTTGGGCACACATTCTCCTTTGTCAAGATAATCCATCCACCTGACAGGTGTGGCATATCAAGCAGCTGATTAAACAGCATGATCATTACAGAGGTGCACCTTGTGCTGGAGGAGACAGAAGGCCACTCTTAAATGTGCAGTTTTGTTTCACGACACAATGCCACAGGTGTCTCAAGTTTTGTGAGAGTGTGCAATTGGCATGCTGACTGCAGGAATGTCCACCAGAGCTGTTGCCAGACAATTTAATGTTAATTTCTCTACCATAAGATGCCTCCAATGTCATTTTAGATAATTTTGCAGTGCGTCCAACCTGCCTCACAACCACAGACCACGTGTATGGCGTCGTGTGGGCGAGCGGTTTGCTGATGTCAACGTTGTGGACAAAAGGCCCCATGGTTGTGTTGGGGTTATGGGCAGGTATAAGCTACGGACCACGAACACCAATTGCATTTTATCGATGGCAATTTGAATGCACAGATATACTGTGACAAGGTCCTGAGGCCCATTGTTGTGTCATTCATCTACTGCCATCACCTCATGTTTCAGCAAGATAATGCACGGCCTCATATTGCAATGATCTGTACACTATTCCTGGAAGCTGAAAATGTCCCAGTTCTTCCGTGGCCTGCAGACTCACCAGACATGTCACCCATTGAGCATTTCTGGAATGCTCTGGATCGACGTGTACAACAGTGTGTTCCAGTTCCCACCAATATCCATCAACTTCGCACAGCCATTTAAGAGGGGTGGAACAGCATTCCACAGGCCACAATCAACAGCCTGATCAACTCTATGCAAAGGAAATGTGTTGCGTTGCATGAGGCAAATGGTGGTCACACCAGATACTGACTGGTTTTCTGATCCGCACCCTTACTGTTTTTTTTTTTAAAGGTATCTGTGACCAACAGATGCATATCTGTATTACCAGTCATGTGAAATCCATAGATTAGTGCCTAAGGAATTTATTTAAATTGACCAATTTCCTTATTTGAACTGGAGCTCATCAGAATCTTTCAAATTGTTGCATCTTGTGTTTATATTTATGTTCAGTAGGCACTGTATTCTTGTCAAGGCCTATCCTATTTAACTATTGCTGTACATATACTATTCTTCAGATATACTGTCCATATTTTCTATACATTTCATCACATATATACAGTATATATTTATACTCCGGACACCGACATTGCTCGTCTTAATAGTTCTATATTTATTAATTCCATTATTTTTAGATTTGTGTGTTATGTTTTGTATTTTTTAGATATTTCTGCGCTGTTGGAGCTAGGAACACAAAGCATTTTGCTATACCCGCAATAACATCTGACCAATAAAATGTGATTTGATTTGATAACAACAACCAAAAATACATTAAGGGTTGTGCTATTTCCTGGGGAAAGTGCAAGTTGAGCCTGCTCTGAGGTTGCCTCATTAGGCAGGCAAATCAACCACACTGCAAGGAATTCCTAAAAACGGATTTGTCTGGTTCCTTCCCATTGTTTAAGTGGAAGACAGACAATTTATGGAAAGTTGAGCCTGTACTGAGAATCCATTTTACTGATAACAACCCCAAAAAAACAAGACTACTACCCATTGTGTAGGTGAAAATAAAACAATACTGTATATGGTGTTTCTGGATGTAAATAGCTAGTTTACACTTTTTTGCGCAAGTGATCATAATATTCGGGCAACCCAAAAATACAAATAACTTGCCCGATTGGCAAGTGCCTTTCACACCTTAATGTCAGTCTCTGGACAGACTGAAAGACACTGTGGTAGAGATGGACTGACTGACGGGCAGACAGAAAGGCAAGACGGGCAGACGGATGGACAGGCAGGCAAACAGACAGGCAGACACTGGTCTGACAGTCAGATGGTAGGGGAGAAAGTTTAAACTCTACAGACAATGCAGTCAGTTACTGTGGGACAGTATAGGCAACATTTCAGTCATGCTCCTTCAGTATGACCAAAGACGAGGCTTTCATCCTCATTCATAGTTTTGCGAGGGTTGAAATCTTTACTTTAGCCAGACAGTGAAAGCAGGGAGCATAACAGAGCGTGCTGAGCGTCTTCAGTTCAGACACACTGTGGTCCTCAGAGAAGAAGCTAAATGAAGGAACAGCATCTGGTGATCTGGCAGCCTAATGAGGAGCAGGTGCAGAAGAGACGACACGCACGCACGCAAGCTGCACAGACACACATACACTCACTACAATGAAGGGCCTTGAGGAGGAATGCGAAAATGTAAACTCATCTTGCACAGTGAGTCCCCTGAGGGACATTTAGCTATATTTTATACAAATTACATAAGCCATTCTTAATCATGTAACTGTGGAAGTATGGTCTTAACTGCCAATGTGGTATTGTTTTATTCACATTCCTGCTTCATGTTAGACGGAGGTCCTAGCCTTCCCTTTACCGGGAAGACATTCAATTACTGAAAAAAAAAGTGTCATTTGAGTGTTTCTGTGGTGTCTGCGGTTGAATTTTAAGAGACGACAAATTTCCTTTACAATATGCACAAAAGTACAGTGTCCTCCCAATGCCCTTTTCTTGTCTTGGCTCGTTATGATCTTCGATCAGAAGTCCGAATCTCCCACAGTTTATGTGATAGGAATGCCCTGTCAGGGCTGCTGAGAAGGGAATGAATAGAACAGTACATATGGCCAGGCTCCAAAAAAAACCACATGAGTATTTATTTGGTGCAGCAACTCGGTCGGACCAGAGGACGCAAGGCACAGATAACATCCAGTGAGTTCAACTCTACGCTAAATGTGTGAATATGTGAATCTAAGTGTTTGTGCTAGTGAGGAACAAAGTGGGTAAAACAATGAGGCACAATTGCGATCAGAATTTCCGTTAACTTAATTTATTGAATAAAAATGGAACTGAAACTCTTACCCTGGCATTTAAGAGAGGAAGAGTTGCATTGTACTTTTTTGGTTTACACTACTAGCATTATAGGAGTACACAAATAACCCAATATTAACATCTCTAGGGCTACAGACAGCAACATATCTTATCAAAACCCTATAGAAGCCTACCAAAACCCTACCAAATTTGGGTATATACAGTTGAAGTCGGAAGTTTACATACACCTTAGCCAAATACATTTAAACTCAGTTTTTCACAATTCCTGACATTTAATCCTAGTAAGATTTCCCTGTTTTAGTTCAGTTAGGATCACCACTTTATTTTTAGAATGTGAAATGTCAGAATAATAGTAGAGAGAATTATTTAGTTCAGATTTTATTTCTTTCATCACATTCCCAGTGGGTCAGAAGTTTACGTACACTCAATTCGTATTTGGTAACATTGCCTTTAAATTGTTTAACTTGGGTCAAACATTTTGGGTAGCCTTCCTCAAGCTTCCCACAATAAGTTGGGTGAATTTTGGCCCATTCCTCCTGACAGAGTTGGTGTAACTGAGTCAAGTTTGTAGGCCTCCTTGCTCGCACACACTTTTTCAGTTCTGCCTACACGTTTTCTATAGGACTGAGGTCAGGGCTTTGTGATGGCCACTCCAATATAGAGGTCGACCGATTATGATTTTTCAACGCCAATGCCGATTATTGGAGGACCAAAAAAGCCGATGCCGATTAATCGGTCGATTTAAAAAAAATATATATATTTTATTTATTTTTAATTTTTATTTTTTTGTATTTTTTTAATGTTATTTTATTTATTTATTTGTAATAATGACAATTACAACAATACTGAATTAACTCTATTTTTAACTTAATATAAAACATCAATAAAATCAATTTAGCCTCAAATAAATAATAATTTGGTTTAAATAATGCAAAAACAAAGTGTTGGAGAAGAAAGTAATATGTGCCATGTAAAATATGTGCCATGTAAAACGTTTAAGTTCCTTGCTCAGAACATGAGAACATATGAAAGTTGGTGGTTCCTTTTAACATGATACTTCAATATTCCAATGTATGAGATTTTAGGTTGTAGTTAATATAGTATTTATAGGACTATTTCTCTCTATACCATTTGTATTTCATATACATTTGACTATTGGATGTTCTTATAGGCACTTTAGTATTGCCAGTATAGCTTCCGTCCCCCTCCTCGCC
This sequence comes from Oncorhynchus keta, assembly GCF_023373465.1. Classification (NCBI taxonomy): domain Eukaryota; kingdom Metazoa; phylum Chordata; class Actinopteri; order Salmoniformes; family Salmonidae; genus Oncorhynchus; species Oncorhynchus keta. The sequence continues at coordinate 44,104,338 of NC_068429.1, forward strand.
CCTACCTGGGCTCGAACCAGGAACACATCGACAACAGCCACACTCGAAGCATCGTTACCCATCGCTCCACAAAAGCCGCGGTCCTTGCAGCGCAAGGGGAATAACTACTCCAAATCTAAAAGGGAGTGACGTTTGAAACACATTGGTTACACCAGCCATTAGGCTGATAGGCTTGAAGTCATAAACAGCGCTGTGCTTGCGAAGAGCTGCTGGCAAAACGCACTAAAGCTCTGTTTGAATGAATGATTACGGGCCTGCTGCTGCTCAGTCAGACTGCACTATCAAATCAGACTTAATTATAACATAATAACACACAGAAATACGAGCCTTTGGTCATCAATATGGTCGAATCCAGAAACTATAATTTCGAAAACAAAACGTTTATTATTTCAGTGAAATACGGAACTGTTCGGTATTTTATCTAACGTGTGGCATCCCTAAGTCTAGATATTCTTGTTACATTTGCACAACCTTCAATGCATGTCATAATTACGTTAAAAAAAAGTAGATGTCCTAACCGACTTGCCAAAACTATAGTTTGTTAACAAGAAATTTGTGGAGTGGTTGAAAAATGAGTGTATGTAAACTTCCGACTTCAACTGTACATTATATGTAAAAAAATATATATATATGGACACTTCTAATGAGTGAATTTGGCTATTCCAGCCACACCCGTTGTTGACAGGTGTATAAAATTGAGCACACAGCCATATGACAAACATTGGCAGTAGAATGGCCTTACTGAAGAGCTCAGTTTTATTTGACCTTTATTTAACTAGGCAAGTCAGTTAAGAACAAATTCAGTGACTTTCCACATGGCACCATCATAGGATGCCACCTTTCCAACAAAGTAGTATATCAAGTTTCAGCCCCGCCAGAGCTGCCAAACTGCCTCTGGAAGCAATGTCAGCACAATAACTGTTTGTCGGGAGCTTCATGAAATGGGTTTCCATGCCCGAGCAGCCGTACTCAAGCCTAGTGGTGTAAAGCTTGCCACCAATGGACTCTGGAACAGTGGAAGCGTGTTCTCTGGAGTGATAAATCATGCTTCACCATCTGGCAGTCCAACGGACAAATCTGGGTTTTCGGATTCCAGGAGAACGCTACCTGCCCCAATGCATAGTGCCAACTGTAAAGTTTGGTGAAGGAGGAATAATGGTCTGAGGCTGTTTTTAATTTGTCGGGCTAGTCCACTTAGTTCCATTGAAGGTAGATCTTAACGCTGCAGCATACAATGGTGTTGTAGACAATTTTGTGCTTCCAAGTTTGTGGCAAGAGTTTGGGGAAAGCCTATTTCTGTTTCATCATGACATTGCCGCCGTGCAAAAAGTGAGGTCCATACAGAAATGGTTTGTCTAGATTGGTGTGGAAGAACTTGACTGGCCTGCACACAGCCCTGACCTCACACCCCATTGAACACCTTTGGGATGAATTGGAATGCCGACTGCAAGCCAGGCCTAATCTCCCAACATCAGTGCCCAACTTCACTAAAGTCTTAACTCCATATTACTGCCCATGATTTTGTAATGAGAAGTTTCACGAGCAGGTGTCCACATACTTTTGGTATACAGCCTGAATGTGTGTCTGGAAAAAATATAGAGAGAGAAATTGGCGTTTTCTGCATTTTTAACACGGACTGGTATGAGGAAAATGCACTTACTAGGTGTGTATGGATAAGTGAGTGTTAAATAATGATGTGTGTGTGTGTGTGTATGAGAGAGGTGGTGTGTGTGTGAGTTCAAGGAGAGAGAGCGAGAGTGTGTGTGGGAGTGAGATAGTGGAGTGGCGGTCGGGGTATGCTCTGTGCAGCCAGCCAGTCTGTTATGGGAGGGACAAGGGAGACTTGCGCTCCTGCAGCTGCTTACTGGCTGGAGTTGGAACAGGGGGTGGACTGGCTCTGCCCTGCCTGCTGCAGAGAGACAAAGAGAGATAGAATCCGAGTGACCGAGAGAGAGAGACTGAGAGAGAGACTGAGAGAGAGGCCGTGAGAGAGAGGCCGTGAGAGAGAGGCCGTGAGAGAGAGGCCGTGAGAGAGAGGCCGTGAGAGAGAGGCCGTGAGAGAGAGGCCGTGAGAGAGAGAGGCCGTGAGAGAGAGAGGCCGTGAGAGAGAGAGGCCGGTGAGAGAGAGGCCGTGAGAGAGAGAGGCCGTGAGAGAGAGAGGCCGTGAGAGAGAGAGGCCGTGAGAGAGAGAGGCCGTGAGAGAGAGAGGCCGTGAGAGAGAGAGGCCGTGAGAGAGAGAGGCCGTGAGAGAGAGGCCGTGAGAGAGAGGCCGTGAGAGAGAGAGAGGCCGTGAGAGAGAGCCGTGAGAGAGAGGCCGTGAGAGAGAGGCCGTGAGAGAGAGACCGTGAGAGAGCGAGACGGAGCGAGTGAGACTGCGAGTGAGACGGAGCGAGACTGACGGAGCGAGTGAGCGAGTGAGACGGAGCGAGTGAGACGGAGCGAGTGAGACTGAGCGAGTGAGACTGAGCGAGTGAAACTGAGAGACGGAGCGAGTGAGACGGAGCGAGTGAGACGGAGCGAGTGAGACGGAGCGAGTGAGACGGAGCGAGTGAGACGGAGCGAGTGAGACGGAGCGAGTGAGACGGAGCGAGTGAGACGGAGCGAGTGAGCGAGTGAGACGGAGCGAGTGAGACGGAGCGAGTGAGACGGAGCGAGTGAGACTGAGCGAGTGAGACGGAGCGAGTGAGAGAGTGAGACTGAGCGAGTGAGAAAATAATAATACTTTGCCTTGGACCTTTTTGTATTGGTACAAATATAGCTGAGACTGAGCGAGTGAGACTGAGCGAGTGAGACTGAGCGAGTGAGACTGAGCGAGTGAGACGGAGCGAGTGAGACGGAGCGAGTGAGACTGAGCGAGTGAGACGGAGCGAGTGAGACGGAGCGAGTGAGACGGAGCGAGTGAGCGAGTGAGACGGAGCGAAGAAGCGAGTGAGACGGAGCGAGTGAGCCGGAGCGAAGAAGCGAGTGAGACGGAGCGAGTGAGCGAGTGAGACGGAGCGAGTGAGCGAGTGAGCGAGTGAGACGGAGCGAGTGAGCGAGGGAGCGAGTGAGACGGAGCGAGTGAGCGAGTGAGACGGAGCGAGGGAGCGAGTGAGACGGAGCGAGTGAGCGAGGGAGCGAGTGAGACGGAGCGAGTGAGCGAGGGAGCGAGTGAGACGGAGCGAGGGAGCGAGGGAGCGAGTGAGACGGAGCGAGTGAGCGAGTGAGACGGAGCGAGTGAGCGAGTGAGACGGAGCGAGTGAGCGAGTGAGACGGAGCGAGTGAGCGAGTGAGCGAGTGAGCGAGTGAGACGGAGCGAGTGAGCGAGGGAGCGAGTGAGACGGAGCGAGTGAGCGAGTGAGACGGAGCGAGTGAGCGAGTGAGACGGAGCGAGTGAGCGAGTGAGACGGAGCGAGGGCGAGTGAGCCGAGTGAGACGGAGCGAGGGAGCGAGTGAGCGAGTGAGACTGAGCGAGTGAGCGAGTGAGACGGAGCGAGTGAGACGGAGCGAGGAGCGAGTGAGACGGAGCGAGTGAGCGAGTGAGACGGAGCGAGGAGCGAGTGAGACGGAGCGAGGAGCGAGTGAGACGGAGCGAGTGAGCGAGTGAGACGGAGCGAGTGAGCGAGTGAGACGGAGCGAGTGAGCGAGTGAGACGGAGCGAGTGAGACGGAGCGAGTGAGCGAGTGAGACGGAGCGAGTGAGCGAGTGAGACGGAGCGAGTGAGCGAGTGAGACGGAGCGAGTGAGACGGAGCGAGTGAGACGGAGCGAGTGAGCGAGTGAGACGGAGCGAGTGAGACGGAGCGAGTGAGACGGAGCGAGTGAGACGGAGCGAGTGAGACGGAGCGAGTGAGACGGAGCGAGTGAGCGAGTGAGACGGAGCGAGTGAGACGGAGCGAGTGAGCGAGTGAGACGGAGCGAGTGAGACGGAGCGAGTGAGCGAGAGACGGAGTGAGCGAGTGAGACGGAGCGAGTGAGACGGAGCGAGTGAGACGGAGCGAGTGAGCGAGTGAGACGGAGCGAGTGAGACGGAGCGAGTGAGCGAGTGAGACGGAGCGAGTGAGCGAGTGAGACGGAGCGAGTGAGCGAGTGAGACGGAGCGAGTGAGCGAGTGAGACGGAGCGAGGAGCGAGTGAGACGGAGCGAGTGAGCGAGTGAGACGGAGCGAGTGAGACGGAGCGAGTGAGCGAGTGAGACGGAGCGAGTGAGCGAGTGAGATGGAGCGAGTGAGACGGAGCGAGTGAGACGGAGCGAGTGAGCGAGTGAGACGGAGCGAGTGAGCGAGTGAGACGGAGCGAGTGAGCGAGTGAGACGGAGCGAGGAGCGAGTGAGCGAGTGAGACGGAGCGAGGGAGCGAGTGAGCGAGTGAGACGGAGCGAGTGAGACGGAGCGAGTGAGCGAGTGAGACGGAGCGAGTGAGCGAGTGAGACGGAGCGAGTGAGCGAGTGAGACGGAGCGAGGGAGCGAGTGAGCGAGTGAGACGGAGCGAGGGAGCGAGTGAGCGAGTGAGACGGAGCGAGTGAGCGAGTGAGACGGAGCGAGTGAGCGAGTGAGACGGAGCGAGTGAGCGAGTGAGACGGAGCGAGTGAGCGAGTGAGACGGAGCGAGTGAGCGAGTGAGACGGAGCGAGTGAGCGAGTGAGACGGAGCGAGTGAGCGAGTGAGACGGAGCGAGTGAGACGGAGCGAGTGAGACGGAGCGAGTGAGACGGAGCGAGTGAGACGGAGCGAGTGAGCGAGTGAGACGGAGCGAGTGAGACGGAGCGAGTGAGACGGAGCGAGTGAGACGGAGCGAGTGAGACGGAGCGAGTGAGCGAGTGAGACGGAGCGAGTGAGACGGAGCGAGTGAGCGAGTGAGACGGAGCGAGTGAGACGGAGCGAGTGAGACGGAGCGAGTGAGCGAGTGAGACGGAGCGAGTGAGACGGAGCGAGTGAGCGAGTGAGACGGAGCGAGTGAGCGAGTGAGACGGAGCGAGTGAGCGAGTGAGACGGAGCGAGTGAGACGGAGCGAGTGAGACGGAGCGAGTGAGCGAGTGAGACGGAGCGAGTGAGACGGAGCGAGTGAGCGAGTGAGACGGAGCGAGTGAGACTGAGCGAGTGAGCGAGTGAGACGGAGCGAGTGAGCGAGTGAGACGGAGCGAGTGAGAGTGAGACGGAGCGAGTGAGCGAGTGAGACGGAGCGAGTGAGCGACGGAGCGAGTGAGCGAGTGAGACGGAGCGAGTGAGCGAGTGAGACGGAGCGAGTGAGCGAGTGAGACGGAGCGAGTGAGCGAGTGAGACGGAGCGAGTGAGACTGAGCGAGTGAAACTGAGCCGACTGAGCGACTGAGACGGAGCGAGTGAGACGGAGCGAGTGAGACGGAGACGAGCGAGTGAGACGGAGCAGTGAGACGGAGCGAGTGAGACGGAGCGAGTGAGACGGAGCGAGTGAGCGAGTGAGACGGAGCGAGTGAGACGGAGCGAGTGAGACGGAGCGAGTGAGACTGAGCGAGTGAGACGGAGCGAGTGAGCGAGTGAGACTGAGCGAGTGAGAAAATAATAATACTTTGCCTTGGACCTTTTGTATTGGTACAAATATAGCTGAGACTGAGCGAGTGAGACTGAGCGAGTGAGACTGAGCGAGAGACTGAGCGAGTGAGACGGAGCGAGTGAGACTGAGCGAGTGAGACGGAGCGAGCGAGACGGAGCGAGACGGAGCGAGTGAGCGAGTGAGACGGAGCGAGTGAGCGAGTGAGACGGAGCGAGTGAGACGGAGCGAGTGAGCGAGTGAGACGGAGCGAGTGAGCGAGTGAGACGGAGCGAGTGAGCGAGTGAGACGGAGCGAGTGAGCCGGAGCGAAGAAGCGAGTGAGACGGAGCGAGTGAGCGAGTGAGACGGAGCGAGTGAGCGAGGGAGCGAGTGAGACGGAGCGAGTGAGCGAGTGAGACGGAGCGAGTGAGCGAGTGAGACGGAGCGAGTGAGCGAGGGAGCGAGTGAGACGGAGCGAGTGAGCGGAGCGAGTGAGACGGAGCGAGTGAGCGAGGGAGCGAGTGAGACGGAGCGAGTGAGCGAGGGAGCGAGTGAGACGGAGCGAGTGAGCGAGGGAGCGAGTGAGACGGAGCGAGTGAGCGAGGGAGCGAGTGAGACGGAGCGAGTGAGCGAGGGAGCGAGTGAGACGGAGCGAGTGAGCGAGTGAGACGGAGCGAGTGAGCGAGTGAGACGGAGCGAGTGAGCGAGTGAGACGGAGCGAGGGAGCGAGTGAGCGAGTGAGACGGAGCGAGGGAGCGAGTGAGCGAGTGAGACGGAGCGAGTGAGCGAGTGAGACGGAGCGAGGGAGCGAGTGAGCGAGTGAGACGGAGCGAGGGAGCGAGTGAGCGAGTGAGACGGAGCGAGGAGCGAGTGAGACGGAGCGAGTGAGACGGAGCGAGTGAGCGAGTGAGACGGAGCGAGTGAGCGAGTGAGACGGAGCGAGTGAGCGAGTGAGACGGAGCGAGTGAGCGAGTGAGACGGAGCGAGTGAGCGAGTGAGACGGAGCGAGTGAGCGAGTGAGACGGAGCGAGTGAGCGAGTGAGACGGAGCGAGTGAGCGAGTGAGACGGAGCGAGTGAGCGAGTGAGACGGAGCGAGTGAGCGAGTGAGACGGAGCGAGTGAGCGAGTGAGACGGAGCGAGTGAGCGAGTGAGACGGAGCGAGTGAGCGAGTGAGACGGAGCGAGTGAGACGGAGCGAGGGAGCGAGTGAGACGGAGCGAGGGAGCGAGTGAGACGGAGCGAGTGAGACGGAGCGAGTGAGACGGAGCGAGTGAGACGGAGCGAGTGAGACGGAGCGAGAGAGACGGAGCGAGAGAGACGGAGCGAGTGAGACGGAGCGAGTGAGACGGAGCGAGTGAGACGGAGCGAGTGAGACGGAGCGAGCGAGACGGAGCGAGTGAGACGGAGCGAGACGGAGCGAGTGAGCGAGTGAGAGACGGGAGCGAGTGAGACGGAGCGAGTGAGACGGAGCGAGTGAGACGGAGCGAGTGAGACGGAGCGAGTGAGACGGAGCGAGTGAGCCGAGTGAGACGGGAGTGAGATGGAGCGAGTGAGATGGAGCGAGTGAGACGGAGCGAGTGAGACGGAGCGAGTGAGCGAGTGAGACGGAGCGAGTGAGCGAGTGAGACGGAGCGAGTGAGCGAGTGAGACGGAGCGAGGGAGCGAGTGAGCGAGTGAGACGGAGCGAGTGAGACGGAGCGAGTGAGCGAGTGAGACGGAGCGAGTGAGCGAGTGAGACGGAGCGAGTGAGCGAGTGAGACGGAGCGAGTGAGCGAGTGAGACGGAGCGAGTGAGCGAGTGAGACGGAGCGAGTGAGCGAGTGAGACGGAGCGAGGGAGCGAGTGAGCGAGTGAGACGGAGCGAGTGAGACGGAGCGAGTGAGCGAGTGAGACGGAGCGAGTGAGCGAGTGAGACGGAGCGAGTGAGCGAGTGAGACGGAGCGAGTGAGCGAGTGAGACGGAGCGAGTGAGCGAGTGAGACGGAGCGAGTGAGACGGAGCGAGTGAGCGAGTGAGACGGAGCGAGTGAGCGAGTGAGACGGAGCGAGTGAGCGAGTGAGACGGAGCGAGTGAGAGCGGAGAGACGAGCGAGGAGACGGAGCGAGTGAGACGGAGCGAGTGAGCGAATGAGACGGAGCGAGTGAGCGAGTGAGACGGAGCGAGTGAGACGGAGCGAGACGGAGCGAGTGAGACGGAGCGAGTGAGCGAGGAGCGAGTGAGAGACGGAGCGAGTGAGACGGAGTGAGAGCGAGTGAGCGAGGAGCGACAGTGAGACGGAGCGAGTGAGCGAGTGAGACGGAGCGAGTGAGAGACGGAGCGAGGAGCGAGTGAGACGGAGCGAGACGGAGCGAGGAGCGAGTGAGACGAGCGAGGGAGCGAGTGAGCGAGTGAGACGGAGCGAGGGAGCGAGTGAGCGAGTGAGACGGAGCGAGTGAGCGAGTGAGACGGAGCGAGGGAGCGAGTGAGCGAGTGAGCGAGTGAGACGGAGCGAGTGAGACGGAGCGAGTGAGCGAGTGAGACGGAGCGAGTGAGCGAGTGAGACGGAGCGAGTGAGACGGAGCGAGGGAGCGAGTGAGACGGAGCGAGTGAGACGGAGCGAGTGAGACGGAGCGAGTGAGACGGAGCGAGTGAGACGGAGCGAGTGAGACGGAGCGAGTGAGCGAGTGAGCGAGTGAGACTGAGCGAGTGAGACGGAGCGAGTGAGACTGAGCGAGTGAGACGGAGCGAGAGACGGAGCGAGAGACGGAGCGAGTGAGACGGAGCGAGACGGAGCGAGTGAGCGAGTGAGACTGAGCGGAGCGAGTGAGACTGAGCGAGTGAGCGAGTGAGACGGAGCGAGTGAGCGAGTGAGACGGAGCGAGTGAGTGAGTGAGACGGAGCGAGCGAGTGAGACGGGAGCGAGTGAGCGAGTGAGACGGAGCGAGTGAGACGGAGCGAGGAGACGGAGCGAGACGGAGCGAGTGAGACGGAGTGAGACGGAGCGGAGACGGAGCGAGGAGCGAGTGAGACGGAGCGAGTGAGACGGAGCGAGGAGCGAGGAGACGGAGCGAGTGAGACGGAGCGAGTGAGCGAGTGAGACGGAGCGAGTGAGACGGAGCGAGACGGAGCGAGTGAGACGGAGTGAGACGGAGCGAGTGAGCGAGTGAGACGGAGCGAGTGAGACGGAGCGAGTGAGCGAGTGAGACGGAGCGAGTGAGCGAGTGAGACGGAGCGAGTGAGCGAGTGAGACGGAGCGAGTGAGCGAGTGAGACGGAGCGAGTGAGACGGAGCGAGTGAGCGAGTGAGACGGAGCGAGTGAGACGGAGCGAGTGAGACGGAGCGAGTGAGACGGAGCGAGTGAGACGGAGCGAGTGAGACGGAGGAGACGGAGTGAGACTGAGCGAGTGAGACGGAGCGAGTGAGACGGAGCGAGTGAGACGGAGCGAGTGAGCGAGTGAGACGGAGCGAGTGAGCGAGTGAGACGAGTGAGCGAGAGACGGAGCGAGTGAGCGAGTGAGACGGAGCGAGGGAGCGAGTGAGCGAGTGAGACGGAGCGAGGAGACGGAGTGAGACTGGAGCGAGTGAGACGGAGCGAGTGAGCGAGTGAGACGGAGCGAGTGAGACGGAGCGAGTGAGACGGAGCGAGAGACGGAGCGAGTGAGACGGAGCGAGTGAGACGGAGCGAGTGAGACGGAGCGAGTGAGACGGAGTGAGACGGAGCGAGTGAGACGGAGCGAGTGAGACGGAGCGAGTGAGACGGAGCGAGTGAGACGGAGCGAGTGAGCGAGTGAGACGGAGCGAGTGAGCGAGTGAGACGGAGCGAGTGAGCGAGTGAGACGGAGCGAGTGAGCGAGTGAGACGGAGCGAGGAGCGAGTGAGCGAGTGAGACGGAGCGAGTGAGCGAGTGAGACGGAGCGAGTGAGACGGAGCGAGTGAGCGAGTGAGACGGAGCGAGTGAGACGGAGCGAGTGAGCGAGTGAGACGGAGCGAGTGAGCGAGTGAGACGGAGCGAGTGAGCGAGTGAGACGGAGCGAGTGAGCGAGTGAGACGGAGCGAGTGAGCGAGTGAGCGAGTGAGACGGAGCGAGTGAGCGAGTGAGACGGAGCGAGTGAGCGAGTGAGACGGAGCGAGTGAGACGGAGCGAGTGAGCGAGTGAGCGAGTGAGCGAGTGAGCGAGTGAGACGGAGCGAGTGAGACGGAGCGAGTGAGCGAGTGAGACGGAGCGAGTGAGACGGAGCGAGTGAGACGGAGCGAGTGAGCGAGTGAGACGGAGCGAGTGAGACGGAGCGAGTGAGCGAGTGAGACGGAGCGAGTGAGACGGAGCGAGTGAGCGAGTGAGACGGAGCGAGTGAGACGGAGCGAGTGAGACGGAGCGAGTGAGACGGAGCGAGTGAGACGGAGCGAGTGAGCGAGTGAGACGGAGCGAGTGAGCGAGTGAGACGGAGCGAGTGAGCGAGTGAGACGGAGCGAGTGAGACGGAGCGAGTGAGACGGAGCGAGTGAGACGGAGCGAGTGAGACGGAGCGAGTGAGACGGAGCGAGTGAGACGGAGCGAGTGAGCGAGTGAGACGGAGCGAGTGAGACGGAGCGAGTGAGCGAGTGAGACGGAGCGAGTGAGCGAGTGAGACGGAGCGAGTGAGCGAGTGAGACGGAGCGAGTGAGACGGAGCGAGTGAGACGGAGCGAGTGAGCGAGTGAGACGGAGCGAGTGAGACGGAGCGAGTGAGACGGAGCGAGTGAGACGGAGCGAGTGAGCGAGTGAGACGGAGCGAGTGAGCGAGTGAGATGGAGCGAGTGAGACGGAGCGAGTGAGACGGAGCGAGTGAGCGAGTGAGACGGAGCGAGTGAGCGAGTGAGACGGAGCGAGTGAGCGAGTGAGACGGAGCGAGTGAGCGAGTGAGACGGAGCGAGTGAGCGAGTGAGACGGAGCGAGTGAGCGAGTGAGACGGAGCGAGTGAGCGAGTGAGACGGAGCGAGTGAGCGAGTGAGACGGAGCGAGTGAGCCGGAGCGAAGAAGCGAGTGAGACCGAGGGAGCGAGTGAGACGGAGCGAGTGAGCGAGTGAGACGGAGCGAGTGAGCGAGGGAGCGAGTGAGACGGAGCGAGTGAGCAAGGGAGCGAGTGAGACGGAGCGAGTGAGCGAGTGAGCGAGTGAGACGGAGCGAGCGAGTGAGACGGAGCGAGTGAGCGAGTGAGACGGAGCGAGCGAGTGAGACGGAGCGAGTGAGACGGAGCGAGTGAGACGCGAGCGAGTGAGACGGAGCGAGTGAGACGGAGCGAGTGAGACGGAGCGAGTGAGACGGAGCGAGTGAGACGGAGCGAGTGAGCGAGGAGCGAGAGACGGAGCGAGTGAGCGAGTGAGACGGAGCGAGTGAGACGGAGCGAGTGAGCGAGTGAGACGGAGCGAGTGAGACGGAGCGAGTGAGTGAGAGACGGAGCGAGTGAGCGAGTGAGACGGAGCGAGTGAGACGGAGCGAGTGAGCGAGTGAGACGGAGCGAGTGAGAGCGAGAGACGGAGCGGAGCGAGTGAGTGGAGCGAGTGAGACGGAGCGAGTGAGACGGAGCGAGTGAGACGGAGCGAGTGAGACGGAGCGAGACGGAGCGAGTGAGACGTGAGCGAGTGAGCGAGTGAGACGGAGCGAGTGAGACGGAGCGAGTGAGACGGAGCGAGTGAGACGGAGCGAGTGAGACGGAGACGGAGCGAGTGAGCTAGTGAGACGAGCGAGTGAGACGGAGCGAGAGACGGAGCGAGGAGCGAAGTGAGACGGAGCGAGACTGAGCGAGTGAGACGGAGCGAGTGAGACGGAGCGAGTGAGACGGAGCGAGTGAGCGAGTGAGACGGAGCGAGTGAGCGAGTGAGACGGAGCGAGTGAGACGGAGCGAGTGAGACGGAGCGAGTGAGCGAGTGAGACGGAGCGAGTGAGACGGAGCGAGTGAGACGGAGCGAGTGAGACGGAGCGAGTGAGACGGAGCGAGTGAGAGAGACGGAGCGAGTGAGACGGAGCGAGTGAGACGGAGCGAGAGAGACGGAGCGGAGCGAGAGACGGAGCGAGTGAGCGAGTGAGACGGAGCGAGTGAGACGGAGCGAGTGAGACGGAGCGGAGAGAGACGGAGCGAGTGAGCGAGTGAGACGGAGCGAGTGAGCGAGTGAGACGGAGCGAGTGAGCGAGTGAGACGGAGCGAGTGAGCGAGTGAGACGGGAGCGAGTGAGCGAGTGAGACGGAGCGAGTGAGCGAGTGAGACGGAGCGAGTGAGCGAGTGAGACGGAGCGAGTGAGACGGCGAGTGAGACGGAGCGAGTGAGACGGGCGAGAGACGGAGCGAGTGAGCGAGTGAGACGGAGTGAGACGGAGCGAGTGAGACGGAGCGAGTGAGCGAGTGAGACGGGGAGCGAGTGAGCGAGTGAGACGGAGCGAGTGAGCGAGTGAGACGGAGCGAGTGAGCGAGTGAGACGGAGCGAGCGAGTGAGACTGAGCGAGTGAGAGCGGAGCGAGTGAGACGGAGCGAGTGAGCGAGTGAGACGGAGCGACGGAGCGAGACGGAGCGAGTGAGACGGAGCGAGTGAGACGGGAGCGAGTGAGACGGAGCGAGTGAGACGGAGCGAGTGAGCGAGTGAGACGGAGCGAGTGAGACTGAGCGAGTGAGCGAGTGAGACGGGAGCGAGTGAGCTAGAGACGGAGCGAGTGAGACGGAGCGAGTGAGACGGAGCGAGGAGCGAGTGAGACGGAGCGAGTGAGACTGAGCGAGTGAGACGGAGCGAGTGAGACGGAGCGAGTGAGACGGAGCGAGTGAGCGAGTGAGACGGAGCGAGTGAGCGAGTGAGACGGAGCGAGTGAGCGAGTGAGACGGAGCGAGTGAGACGGAGCGAGTGAGCGAGTGAGACGGAGCGAGTGAGCGAGTGAGACGGAGCGAGTGAGACGGAGCGAGTGAGACTGAGCGAGTGAGCGAGTGAGACGGAGCGAGTGAGACGGAGCGAGTGAGCGAGTGAGACGGAGCGAGTGAGACGGAGCGAGTGAGACGGAGCGAGTGAGCGAGTGAGACGGAGCGAGTGAGACGGAGCGAGTGAGACGGAGCGAGTGAGACGGAGCGAGTGAGACGGAGCGAGTGAGCGAGTGAGCGAGAGAGACTGAGCGAGAGAGACGGAGCGAGGGAGCGGAGACGGAGCGAGGGAGCGAGAGAGACGGAGCGAGGAGCGAGGAGCGAGTGAGCGAGAGAGACGGAGCGAGTGAGAGACGGAGCGAGAGCGAGGAGCGAGAGAGACAGAGCGAGTGAGCGAGTGAGACGGAGCGAGGAGCGAGTGAGCGAGTGAGACGGAGCGAGTGAGCTAGTGAGACGGAGCGAGTGAGACGGAGCGAGTGAGACGGAGCGAGGGAGCGAGTGAGACGGAGCGAGAGAGACGGAGCGAGGGAGCGAGAGAGACGGAGCGAGGGAGCGAGGGAGACGGAGCGAGGGAGACGGAGCGAGTGAGCGAGTGAGACGGAGCGAGTGAGACGGAGCGAGTGAGACGGAGCGAGTGAGCGAGTGAGACGGAGCGAGTGAGCGAGTGAGACGGAGCGAGTGAGCGAGTGAGACGGAGCGAGTGAGCGAGAGAGACGGAGCGAGAGAGACGGAGCGAGTGAGCGAGTGAGACGGAGCGAGAGAGACGGAGCGAGTGAGCGAGTGAGACGGAGCGAGAGAGACGGAGCGAGTGAGCGAGTGAGACGGAGCGAGTGAGACGGAGCGAGTGAGACGGAGCGAGTGAGCGAGTGAGCGAGTGAGACGGAGCGAGTGAGCGAGAGAGACGGAGCGAGAGAGACGGAGCGAGTGAGCGAGTGAGACGGAGCGAGAGAGACGGAGCGAGAGAGACGGAGCGAGTGAGCGAGTGAGACGGAGCGAGAGAGACGGAGCGAGAGAGACGGAGCGAGTGAGCGAGTGAGACGGAGCGAGTGAGACGGAGCGAGTGAGCGAGAGAGACGGAGCGAGAGAGACGGAGCGAGGGAGACGGAGCGAGAGAGACGGAGCGAGTGAGCGAGTGAGACTGAGCGAGTGAGACGGAGCGAGTGAGACGGAGCGAGTGAGACTGAGCGAGTGAGACTGAGCGAGTGAGCGAGTGAGACTGAGCGAGTGAGCGAGTGAGACGGAGCGAGTGAGACGGAGCGAGTGAGACTGAGCGAGTGAGACGGAGCGAGTGAGACGGAGCGAGTGAGACGGAGCGAGTGAGACGGAGCGAGTGAGACTGAGCGAGAGAGACGGAGCGAGGGAGCGAGAGAGACGGAGCGAGGGAGCGAGAGAGACGGAGCGAGGGAGCGAGAGAGACGGAGCGAGGGAGCGAGAGAGACGGAGCGAGGGAGCGAGAGAGACGGAGCGAGGAGCGAGAGAGACGGAGCGAGGGAGCGAGAGAGACGGAGCGAGGGGAGCGAGAGAGACGGAGCGAGGGAGCGAGAGAGACGGAGCGAGGGAGCGAGAGAGACGGAGCGAGGGAGCGAGGGAGCGAGAGAGACGGAGCGAGGGAGCGAGAGAGACGGAGCGAGGGAGCGAGAGAGACGGAGCGAGGAGCGAGAGAGACGGAGCGAGGAGCGAGAGAGACGGAGCGAGTGAGCGAGAGAGACGGAGCGAGGGAGCGAGTGAGCGAGAGAGACGGAGCGAGGGAGCGAGAGAGACGGAGCGAGGGAGCGAGAGAGACGGAGCGAGGGAGCGAGTGAGCGAGAGAGAGACGGAGCGAGAGAGACGGAGCGAGGGAGCGAGTGAGCGAGAGAGAGACGGAGCGAGAGAGACGGAGCGAGGGAGCGAGTGAGCGAGGGAGCGAGTGAGCGAGAGAGACGGAGCGAGTGAGCGAGAGAGACGGAGCGAGTGAGCGAGAGAGACGGAGCGAGTGAGCGAGTGAGACGGAGCGAGTGAGCGAGTGAGACGGAGCGAGGGAGCGAGTGAGACGGAGCGAGTGAGACGGAGCGAGTGAGACGGAGCGAGAGAGACGGAGCGAGAGAGACGGAGCGAGAGAGACGGAGCGAGAGAGACGGAGCGAGTGAGCGAGAGAGACGGAGCGAGTGAGCGAGAGAGACGGAGCGAGTGAGCGAGAGAGACGGAGCGAGAGAGACGGAGCGAGAGAGACGGAGCGAGAGACGGAGCGAGTGAGCGAGAGAGACGGAGCGAGAGAGACGGAGCGAGAGAGACGGAGCGAGAGAGACGGAGCGAGAGAGACGGAGCGAGTGAGCGAGCGAGAGAGACGGAGCGAGAGAGCGAGAGAGACGGAGCGAGAGAGACGGAGCGAGTGAGGGAGAGAGACGGAGCGAGTGAGGGAGAGAGACGGAGCGAGTGAGGGAGAGAGACGGAGCGAGTGAGGGAGAGAGACGGAGCGAGTGAGGGAGAGAGACGGAGCGAGTGAGGGAGAGAGACGGAGCGAGTGAGGGAGAGAGACTGAGCGAGAGAGACTGAGCGAGAGAGACTGAGCGAGAGAGACTGAGCGAGAGAGACTGAGCGAGAGAGACTGAGCGAGAGAGACTGAGCGAGAGAGACTGAGCGAGAGAGACTGACACGGAGCGAGCGAGGCGGACAGAGCGAGCGAGTGAGTGAGACAGAGATGAGTGAGTGAGGGAGACGGTGACGGACGCAGTGAGTGAGACGGGGATGGATGGATGGAGTGAGTGAGTGAGACGGGGATGGGCGGCGTGAGACTGAGTCAGAGAGACGGAGACGGTCTCTCAATCACTTACGGAGACAGAGACAGAGAGCGAAAGAGAGAGAGAGAGAGAGAGAGAGAGAGAGGAGACAGAGCCCAAAGGAGAGAGAGACAGAGCGAGAGAAACAAGGCTGAATCAACTCCACAGAAGAGAGAGAGACTGGGTTTCTGCATCGGTATGCCTGCTCCTGCTCTCTCATTTCCACCATATGCCGCTGCTGCCTCTCTGAGGAGACCTGGACTCTGTTTAAAATGCCAATCGCCTGCTTGAGGCTACTCCTTCATCCTCAATCATTTACATGTAACATTTATACTCTCTGTTCCCGGCGTGAGAGAGACCGGGAGAGCCTGAGTGGATGACAATATCCTTGCTTTTCTCCTTTCTGCTGAAGTTCCTGTGGCGATTAGCAGAACGGGTGGTTTCGACTCTTTGGACACTATCCGTCTGAGCTGTTCGTGTTTGGAGAAAAAGACTGAAAGGAGAGGACAACATTCTCTGGGAACCATCGCACTCCATATCACCTGAGATATTGGGGAACGTGTGACTGCATTTTTATGAGACAAACCGGTATTATAGTAAGCGAAGATTATAAAAGTTGTTTGACCTTTTTGATGATATATTTCCCCCCTGCTCTTCATGCAGCAGGCACACAGCGCTGCACATGTTGGCTGTGTCTTTTCTGAGGAGAGAACGAGAAGTAGGATGAGAGCCTGCCAGAATATTTGTCCTCTGCTATCTGTGTCATTCTCTGTGTGACTCGTCTGTGCAGTGAGGGGTGCCCTGGGAGACTCCCTAGTCGCTGATCGTGGGCGAGTCTTCAACACTGCTGCTGACATGGCAGAGGGAACACAGCTCCTCTCTTTGGGGCACCGGCCTGGTCTGCTGCTGAGCTAGGACTTGGACCAGCCACTGACCATCCCCGGCCAAGTTCCAGTCCTCTGTCTCTGGATCTGGTTTCAGACCAGGGGCTTTCAGAAGGCTCCCTGGCTGCAAGATGAACTCTTCCTTGGACCTGCTGGACCTTGAGCTCCTGAACCAGAGCGGCTCTCCTTTCTGCCTCCTAGACATGGGCTACTCCCAGATCATCAACACCTGTCTTTTAGAGGTGGCCATCATCTTGCTCCTTACAGTTCTCATCATCTCTGGCAACCTGGTGGTGATCTTTGTCTTCCACTGTGCTCCACTGCTCCACCACCACACCACCAGTGCCTTCATCCAGACCATGGCCTACGCAGACTTGTTAGTTGGGGTCAGCTGCCTCATCCCTTCCCTCTCCCTCCTCCACCACCTGAAAGGCCTGGATGAAGAGCTCACCTGTAAGGTGTTTGGTTACATGGTTTCCGTGTTGAAGAGCGTTTCCATGGCGTCACTGGCGTGCGTTAGCGTGGACCGCTACATGGCGATAACGCGGCCGCTGTCGTATGCTACACTGGTGACACCGTGCCGGATCCGCGTGTGCATCCTCCTCATCTGGCTCTACTCCGCCCTCATCTTCCTGCCCTCCTTCTTCGGCTGGGGGAAGCCTGGCTACCACGGCGATGTGGTTGAGTGGTGTGCCATGGAGTGGGGGACAAAGCCGCTCTTCACGTCATTCATCGTGGCGCTGCTCTACGTGCCGGCAGCCATGACGGTCTGCTTCACCTACGCCAACATCTTCCGTATCTGCCGGCAACACACAAAGGAGATCAGCGAGCGCCGCGCCCGCTTCAGCCCACAGGAGAGCTCTCTGGGACAGGATGGCCAGCCGCAGCACGCGCCGGCGTGCACGGACAAACGCTACGCCATGGTGCTGTTTCGCATCACCAGCGTTTTCTATCTCCTTTGGCTTCCCTACATCCTGTACTTCCTGTTGGAGAGCGCTGGAATCTACCGTCACCCCGTCGCCTCGTTCCTCACCACCTGGCTGGCTATCAGCAACAGCTTCTGTAACTGTCTGATCTATAGTCTAACCAACAGTGCCTTCCGGAAGGGTTTAAAGCGTCTATGTTCATTCTGCATGCAGCGTGTGGACAGTAAGAATCCTTTTGGCCCTGGGCCGGGGCACGGACAGGGGCCAGTCTGCACACGCTCCACATGCCATGTGTAGGACCTCTCCCAGAGACCCGTGTGACGGTCGAGTCAGTGTGTCGTGTTGCTAAAGCACTAAGTGTGTCCCATGTTGATGCTGAGCTACGGGGAACAGGCTTCACAGGATTTTGTGTTGCTACGGTTGTTTCCAGACAGTTGGATGGTTGCGTTCCTGGTCACAGCTGGCTCTGACAGGATCGGCTCCAGGACCCGAGCGTTTTGAGCCCCGCGTGGGAAGTACAGCCCAGCCTCTGCCATGAGAGAGGTAGAACATGGAGGGGGAGTGAGAGTCAGAATAAGGATGTGGAATTACAGTAACCTAACCTTTGACTCCAGTTACGGATGACAGAGATATGGCTACGTTGTGTCAGCGTTTTGCCGTGGATGGAGTGGTAGTTGATTGAACACCTCCCTTCTGACAGTACTTGCCAAAAACACAAACTGTAAGAACACAAGAACACATGTTCTTGTGGGAAAAATATGTTTGAGACTGTGTATCTTCCTAGCAGTTTGTGAAACAATGTGTATTTGTGCCATGACTATAGTGTATTAAATGCAACAAAGTACTCACATAATTTAACAAAACTGAAAAACACTTTAATACTGAGCTAAGGGGAGCTGTCAATAACTTATTTACATTTTTTCCCTCTGATGTGATTTTATTTAAACACGGAAGCAGAATATTTACAATATTGTGCTCTGAAGGGTGCAGCAAGCTCAGACTCTGAAGAGAAGCAAGTACTTCATAATTCATTTATATCTGGGCTGTTCTGAGGCAGAGGTACGGGCAGAGAAAGGGAGGACCACTTTGTTTAGAGGTTTAAACACCAGGACTAGTTTACTCCCGAGGGATCAGAGTAATCATTGACTGGATGACTTTTGTTTCAACAAGCTTCCTTATCATCAGCGCCTGTCTGACTCTGTAACCAAAGTACATTGCAGACAGACAGTACGTTCCAGTTCGCTTATGAGGAGAATGTGGTCGTTGTGTCAAAGCAGAAGATTGATTGAAAATTGATTGTTTGAGTTTCTGAGTAGTTTTTCATCTCCAAAGCGTTGTTTGTTGCATCCGGTATTAACAGGCCAATACCAGTGGGCCTGATTAGTGACCTTTACTGTCTTCATTATCTAAGATTTTTCTGATGAGACTTTCTAAAAGAAAGAGTGAGCAAACATCCACATCTGATTTTTTTTTTTTTTCGATGTCAAATTTTCTCTTCCAATTATCTGGTTACTCAACGTGGTCTCAGGGCAATTCGTATTATTCTGTACATAAATCTGAGACATTTCTTTTAGTATGCTATATTACTTTACATTATGAATGCAATTGCGGTTGTACAGTATCATATGATTATAAGATATGGTCAAAAGTATCATTCGTCTTACCTGGCCGTACAATAGCATACGAATTGGATTAATTAACTTATCATATGTCTTGAGTGGGATGTATAGTATTATACGTCTTTCTCTGAGGCCAGGTTGCTTGTTGCGCCATAACAACAAAGGATAATGATGAGAATAATTTCCTTTGGTGGTTAGGCGACAACAATTGCGTCAAGTTGGAAGTTTAAAAAAAAGTTAATAGCAGCCTAAAATACGATAGCAAACCTTTTAATGTGTGCACAATGAACTTTTTTGTTATTATTTGTGAATTCATCTTTGATAGTATATGCTTGTTTCTGTGCGTCGACGTCTCTGCAATGCTCTTCCCTGCCGTGCAAAATAGACTCAAGCGATCTCCGCTTTCGCGGACGTGCTGCTTTTTCAAGTTGCATAGCATGTCTCATAGGTCATCGTGAGTTGTTAACCTGCGGCTCGCGTTAACGGTGACGTGACGGCATTATAGTCTGGCCATGGGTTAATGACCGTGAATGTTGAGAAAGCTGTGAGCTGCTGTCAGCGGAGGAACATCGGCCCCTGGCCAAGTGTCGTAAAGTATTGTCTGCATAGTAATGCAGCCCCACAGGTTGTTGTGTTACTGCATTACATTCCAATTGGCACCCTATTCTCTAAATAGTGCACTACTTTTGACCAGGACCAATAGGGCTCTGGTCAAAAGTAGTGTACTAGATAGGGAATAGGGTGCCATTTGGGATGTATGCGGTAACACAATAACCTGTAGGGCTGCATTAATTTACAGTATAAAGAAACAGATAGAAATTAAGATCTCAATGTTCAACTGTTTCCGGTCCAATGTTACTAGTTATTTATTAGACCTTTCACAGGCTTTGGCCTCTTGAATATTTTCTCTCTCTTTTTATGGCAGCCTACTCCTCCACTTGGGAGCAAATATACAATATACTTAGTAGCTTTACTTTCTTAGTTGACCAAAGTTGAATGTGTGTTAGATGTTATATATTTCAAAAAGAACGAGACGGAATGAGAGATGTAGAGAGAGATAACGTGCAATTTAGGGCTATTTTTTTTTTAATGGAATTTTTCATGTTAGGAATTTTGCAGTGATGACGGTATGGACAGACATTGAGTTGGACTACTGTATTGTTAGGCTGCCTCTGCAATGAATACAGTGCTGTTCATCTTTATGTAGGCTAAAGTTCCATGTTACATTTCAAATTTGTACATAGTCTTATGCATGTTTTGCCTACTGTATATATTTGATTAGGTGATTTGAATAAGAAAAGCTCACAATTCAAATATTGTCAAACTACAAACACTTTTGGAGACTGTCTTTGCGCAGCCAAAGGGCAGAGTGCAATACGTTCATCCTTCCTCCATTCTGTCCGCTTTATTGAAGAATGTCAACACAGACACCATTTGTTTTAATATATATATATATATTTCCCTCCTCTACATTTTACCACCGGTTATTGAAACAATAGAGCTGTTTCTCTCTATTGACCATGTGATGTTCCTGAACTGTTGATATTCAGAGTCATCACACGTTGTTCACCACTTTATTACTTTCACATGACTTTCTCCGTGACTCTTCTGCCCTTTGGGGATGGATGTGTGTGTGTGTGTGGGGGGTGTGTGTGTGTGTGTGTGTGTGTGTGTGGGGGGGGGTGCTTTGTATGCTACTATGTTTGTGCGACTGCATAGTTTTTATTTTTATTTTTTAAATAAATGTTTGGGTCTTTTTTAGTGTGTTGGATACTGACAGGCAGCTCAGTTCTCTCGAAACAAATATTTGCTCACGGACGTATGCCAAATATCGATTGGGTTTCCTACTATTGTACTTTCAAACAGGCTCTTATTTTGTTCAGATACTGACCACTTAGTTTTCCCGATGAGGTGGAGAATTCAGGCGTTCTTCTTTTGAGGAAGATAGGAGTTCAACATTCGACAGTATCCCCATCTAGGTGAACTCTATTCAATCCAGCAGTCAGTTGACGGTTCTTTAGAAAGGGGGCAAAACTGGGGGAAAGGTTTCTTGCTTTGCCTGTTTGCTGATGTACGTTTTTGGGACATTTCAATGCCAAAGAACCACGGCAAGTCCTTTTCTTTTTTTTTCTGTATGAAAACATCAAAGGGCTAGTGATCCCGGGGGGACTCCAACTCCCACGATGACCTGCTCTCGACAGTGCCATATTAGGACGTTGTGAGACCTGATATGATGCTGGAAACGTCCATGCCAAATCTGGGACAGTTTTGTGGCCCAAGCTTTACTAGAGGACTACACACCCATGCACACAGGGTACACACACACACACACACACACACACACACACACACACACACACACACACACACACTGTTTTCCCTTCTGTTATCCAGCATGTCCTTATTGAATTTTCTCATATGTATTTTCTTAATGCTCTAAATTGTCAGGCCAGGCTCTCTTAATAGTTAGCTCATGACCCGACTGTATTAAGTGGCTCAGCTCTTTATCAGATTAAGAGGAGAATGGACGCATTAACAAGAAGGCCGTTTGGCTGGAAATGTCCCTAAACATGGTTGAAAATGTGACTTAAAAAAAAAAATGTGTTTAATGTTTAACATTGGTTGAACTCTCTTCAATGTTTAGATTATTTGTCGCAAATGCTGGGTAAACTGAATGTTGCGGGGGCTTAAACATAATCATGTTCTTCGTGTTATTTAAGGCTAGTTAACTAACTCGGTACCACGAACCCTTGTAATGATGTCATGTTGTAGAGTTGTCCTGAGATATTTCTATTCTGGTATATTGTGCTGCACTGAGCAAATAAATGTGATCTTATCTAAAGGAATCACACTTCCTGCTTGTTATTCTTGCTTTGTGCTTTATGAAAATGTGTGCGTGCTTGTGGGCTCACCGAGCTTGTACACTATATGGGCGTGAGTGTGTGTCAGTGTTACCACAAATGCATACCTGCACATGATGGACACGTGTTTGTGTACGCTATCGACTTATCGTTACCACAAATAGAATACCAGGGATCAGCATTTCACCACATCTTCAGTCTTTCAGGTCCCTGTATATTATGTGTGAAATCAGGCAAAGTTCGTCTGAAGAAGAGCTTCTTTCATATATGGGTTATTCTTAGCTCCCTACCTGGAGCCGATAGACTGCTAGCCTGGTAGCTAGCCTGGTAGCTAGCCTGTTATCTAGCCTTTTTGCTGGAGCCAGAGGAGCTAGCCGGCTGTACAGAGGAAAGGAACAGTACCACACCGTATACACACAGACACCTCTGCCCAGCCTGGCTCTGTATTCAGGGCAGAGGGTGGCTGTCTGAGGGAGGGCAGGTTGCTCCCCCACACAGGGCCTGAGTAGGAGACGGAGGAGAGCCCTCTCTCCCACCCTTCCTCCTCCCCTCCTCCTCTTTCTCTCCCTCCCACCATACTTCCTGGAGTAGGGCTTTCATCGCCCCACTCCAGGTCTCATAATCAGCCCTAAGTAAGAAAAACAACATGCCATTTCAGCCATTGTGTTGGGTCAGAATAAACCTGAGCTGTAAACAATGGAGGAACAGGTTAAAGTGCTTCCTACACACACACACACACACACACACACACACACACCGTCTCTCTCCATCACTAACAATGAGCATCACCAAACACTGTTTTTTTCCTCCCCCCACTCACGCAAAGGCTCTAGATGGACAGAGGCTAATTGGTGTTATGTCACTGGGCTTTTTAAAGTGTCTCAGAGCCCGAGATAACCCTCCCGAACATAAACATGGATCCTTATCAGTGATGGAGACCAATGGCTCACAGGCCTCAGTCCAGCGCAACATCCCTATATCCTTATGTAAGTGCACTCCTTTTGACCCCTTAGGGCTCTGGTCAAAAGTAGCGCCCTATATAGGGAATAGGGTGCCATTTGGGACACCGCCATTGATGTTAGCCACCCCCTACTACCCCTAAGGGTGTGGCGCAATGGCTGGAAGGAGAGGAGAAGTCCGTCCACCACTTAGGTCTTTGTTTATTCTTCTTTTCTTCCGTCCATTCTTCTCCCGCTTGCTTTCTTTTGGTTTCAGTCTTCCTCTTTGGAAGTAGGAACAGAAAGCTTGATGGAGATTAGGGTGGAAGGAGAGAGGGAGTTGGTCAGTTGGGTCCAGCTGTTGCAAAGTTGGTGTACATGAGTAATAAAGGCATAATTCGCTGATTTTATGAAGGGGGGATTGTGTATATATATAAAAAAATAGAGATATTTATCAGCAGCCCTACTTCCTAGGGCGATGTCTGTGATGACTAGCTAGACCAACAACAACTAAATGGCCTAAACCAAATGGTCTTCTGATGTGATTTCAGCATTGACATGGACTCAGAACATCAAGTGTCATTGTTTCTCTATGAAGAATTTAATTCAATAGAAAAAAAATAAAAACAGGGGAAAAAATGATCAAGAAAACAGAATTTGGGAAATTAGTGTCTTATTTGAAGGGTTAAATTTTTTTTTTTTTTTTTTTTTAAACAGTAACTCACGACATTTTTAGTCATTTAAAAGTAGCTCTCATGCTAGAAAAGTATACCACATTTCTTATACCGATGCTTTTCAATCCTGGAAGAGGAGTGAACGAGGGCGCACACTGCCACACTTCCGGACGATAACTAACAGTAGTCTGCTGGTGACCAGACACCCAGCCGTAATAAGGGTGCTGGTAACTGTTACTTGGTACT
This sequence comes from Oncorhynchus keta, assembly GCF_023373465.1. Classification (NCBI taxonomy): domain Eukaryota; kingdom Metazoa; phylum Chordata; class Actinopteri; order Salmoniformes; family Salmonidae; genus Oncorhynchus; species Oncorhynchus keta. Next base: position 44,127,576 of record NC_068429.1, read on the forward strand.
GTAGCTCGTGCTGAATCATTTCCTCTGTGCCGTGCTGAGGCCAGTCAGCCAGCCAGTGACTCTCACCGTTATTCTGTAAATACTGTCCGCCATACTAGTCCAGATATCTAGGTGCTGAATCTGCCCATAAGTCACTGGCTGACTGGCTCAGCTCAGTGACGTGACTGATACTGTGTAGCTGTGTGTGGATGCTAGTGACTGTGTGTGGAATATGTGCATTATTTAAATGCTGTTCTGTTCCAGATAAACAGAGCATCAATAATGGAACCCGGGGGTAATTAATATTTGAAAAGGGCGCTGCAGAGGTGTGTGTGTGTCTCTGTGTGTATGTCTGTGTCTGTCCGTTTGTGTGCGTGCGTGCGTCCATGCGTGGCGTGTACTCCTGTGCATACGTACGTGTGGGTACTGTAATTACAGTAATTCCATTCCGTGTGGCGCCACGTCAGAATAGGGATCCCCGGGGGAAACATGTCAATACCGCCTGGGTTCCACTCTGTCGTGATAAGACCGGTTGCCATTTGACGTGTGCTACATGTTACTGTATGGTGAGCACGATAACATGGAGGGCGGCTGGTCACCGGAGCTGAGCTGAGAGGATGGGATCCATTTACACCCCTGTCTGTGTCATTTCATCTCTTTTTTTCCCCCCACATCATAGTATTTCTTATCAAACATACTTTCAATAAAGTTATTTGCATTAACTTTCCCTCTGTAAATAGATTTGTCCGGGAGCAACACCGTTCTAAAAGTTATTTAGCTCTTTGTGCCACTGCGGCAGCCAAACCTGCCTGAAAAACAATGCACTGTCCTCGAGACAACGCGCCAGTCACTGGAGAGACCCCGAGAGACAGGCTGAGCGTGCCAGTCAATGGTACAGAATACATATTAGGTACTTTGTCATTCCTTCTCATGGTACCTCTTAACTGAACACGATAGGGGCGAGGAATCATCAAAAGCGGGCTGGGAGACCATTGGGCGAAACTCAGCTGCAAGGGGATCTTCCTGCAAGATAACCCCAAGCACACATCGAAAATCTACAAAGAAATGGTTCATTGACCACAAGTCTCCGGACTTGAACCCCATTTCAAAACCTGTGGTTTGAATTGAAGAGGGGAAGTCCGTAAGAGTAGACAAAGGATATCAAGGATCTGGAAAGATTCTGTGTGGAGGAATGGTCTTAGATCCCTCCTACGATCCCAATCTAATAAAACATTTGAGAAAAAGGCGCAGTGGCGTTATCTTGTCAAAGGGGTGGTGCTGGAGTATTGATTTAAAATAGGGGATCCTATTATCTTGATCCTTATCCCTTTTTTAAATTGAAATTTGTTAAGCAAAATCTCTTTCTCTGAGCAATTGTATCAGTATAAAATATATCGCATTTTTGTTTTGTTTTTTGTTTTGTTTTGCATAGTGTTATTTATTTTATAGTATTTTTTACTCATCTTTATCAAGGGATCCAGGCCCCTTTATTCCGGGCCCCACTGTATGCTGTGTTCAGTGGCCTTTCCTCTCCCCTCCCATCCTCAATCTCCTCTCCCAGAGAGACGAACTGAGAGGCTGCATTTACCATAGAACACTGTCCCCTGGTGGAGCCAGGGCAGAATAGTCTGTTGACTGGTCTGATATCTTCAGCTGGTTGGATTCCTTACTGGACTTTATGTACAGAGTCCGTGGTTAATTGGGGAAGATAGAACTCCAGGGGAACATCCAATCTAAATGTAACTTTATGGACTTCGCTGACTGTTTCCTTTCTCTGGTTCCCTCTTTTGCTCCCCTTTTCCCTTGTCTGACCCTCCCAGGAGTCTCCCCAGGACAGTGCCATCACCAGAGACATCAACAGGACTTTCCCAGCTCACGACTATTTCAAGGACACTGGAGGAGACGGCCAAGACTCACTCTACAAGATCTGCAAGGTGAGGAGAGGAGGGAGGAGTAGGAGAAGAAGAAAGATGAATTATCCCCAAGGGGGAAATGGCCTCGCTTCAGAATCGTACAAATTGCATTACAACACATTACTAGGAGGGGGACGGTCCCACAACTGCTCAAAGATTGGCTGGAATATGTAGCGAAGAAAAGCAAAAACGGGAGCCAAAAAAAGCTGTAGCTACCAGCCAATGAGCAGTAAGCACTCCGCCATCGACACAGTATTATTATTGACGGGAAAAGTTTGGTTTTTTGATTCAGATACTAATTACGGAAGTGTGTCAGCGGGGCTAACAATTTCAAAAGGATCAACTGAGGCCCGGGTTCCCAAAAATGATTCAACTGAGTCCATGTTTTGGTTGGAGTCTTCTCTCCTGGCCAGGGGGTCTCGATCCATCATTGAACGTTGACAAAGAAGCCGTGTTTCTGTATGGTTGACTGGGTCCACTCTCGATTCTCTGTGACTGCTAGAAAGTTGTGTGTGTGTGTGTGTGTGTGTGTGTGTGTGTGTGTGTGTGTGTGTGTGTGTGTGTGTGTGCGTCTGCTCTCCCTGTACGTTTGATCCATATCTGTTGTACCGCTGCGTTTCAGCATTGACTGTTTCAGCCGGACAGCTCATCATTATAACAGGGTTTACAAAGTAACTTAGAAGGCTACTGCTCAGACCTCCCTCTCCCTCTCTCTCTCTCTCTCTCTCTCTCTCTCGATCTCCATTCAGAGTTCAGGGAGTTTATTATGTCGTCCGATACGACCAATGGTAATTCTTCGGAGAGTTGTAAGTGGATCCAATGGCTCGCTGGGTTTGATTTCGGCGTCTTAATGCGTCACTGTCAATGTTGACAGTTCTGTACGGCGTGCGCTCTTTGGATGAAAGCAACTGATGAATTACCATGTTGTTATTCTTTTATTGTAATACAGAGAATGTACTTTACAATAGCACTAACAACCCCGTCTCTAACGTTGCGCGTTGTGCTCCTCTCTCCTCCCCAGGCCTACTCAGTGTATGATGAGGAGATTGGCTACTGCCAGGGGCAGTCTTTCCTGGCTGCGGTGTTGCTGCTGCACGTGAGTTACACATGGCAACAGCAGAGCTGGGAGCTGATCGAGACATGCGGTATCTCTCTCTCTCTCCCTCTCTCCCTCCTTCCCTCTCTCCTCACGGGCTCAGTTCTGTGATGGAGTGCTCTAGGCTAGAGGAGGTTCAGGGCAGATGTCTCATCCCTCCATCTCAGCCATCACAAGTGCCAGAGCGCTCTCTGATTTAAAACACTGACGCCTAGTGCATAGACGGTGAACTGCACGGTCCTGTTATTATTTCAGGGAGACATGAACTTTCAGGCTAAGTACCTAGATGGCCTATGGTGAACAAGTCAGACATCAAGAGATGCCTCTTCTTTTTAACCTAAACGAAAGGTTTTTGATGTATGAAGTCAGATCTGATGCATTGTTTAAGTACTGTTCCAATTAGATAGATGTGTAGGACAGTAAACATTGATGCAGATATGTCCCAGCCCAGTGTTTAATTTCAACATTATTTAACGAGGCAAGTCGGTTCAGAACAAATTCTTATTCACAATAACGGCCTACCAAAAGGCAAAAGGCCTCCTGCGGGGACGGGGGATAAAAATATATATATACAGGACAAAACAGACATCACAACAAAAGACACCACAACACTACATAAAGAGAGACCTCAGATGACAACATAGCATGGCAGCAACACATGACAACACAGCATGGTAGCAACACAACATGGCAGCAGCACAGGGTACACACATTTTTTGGGCACAGACGACAGCAGCAAGAAGGCATAGACGACAATGCATCACGCGAAGCAGCCACAACTGTCAGTAAGAGTGTCCATGATTGAGTCTTTGAATGAAGAGATGGACATAAAACTGTCCAGTTTGAGTGTTTGTTGCAGCTCGTTCCAGTCGCGAGCTGCAGCGAACTGAAAAGATGAGCGACCCAGGGATGTGTGCTCTTTGGGGACCTTTAACAGAATGTGACTGGCAGAAGGGGTTTTGTATGTGGAGGATGAGGGCTACAGTACGTACTGTAGGTATCTCAGAGTTGCAAAACTTTTTTTTAACTAGGCAAGTCAATTATGAACAAATTCTTATTTACAATGACGGCCGCCCTATGGGACTCCCAATCATGGCCGGTTGTGATACAGCCTGGAATCGAACCAGGGTCTGTAGTGTCACCTCTAGCACTGAGATGCAGTGCGTTAGACCGCTGCGCCACTCGGGAACCCAACATAGGGGGGAGTGAGGCCTAAGAGGGTTTTATAAATAAGCATCAACCAGTGGGTCCCGTACAGTGTGTGCTTGTGATTGCTGATGTACCTACTGTATTTACTCTCTCTCTCTCTGTACCCCTGTCTAGATGCCTGAGGAGCAGGCCTTTAGTGTCCTGGTCAAGATCATGTTTGACTATGGACTCAGGGAGCTCTTCAAGCAGAACTTTGAGGATCTACACTGCAAGTTCTTCCAGCTGGAGCGACTCATGCAGGTGAGATGACGTGCGTGCATGCTGAGTCCCGTGTAGGCTCAGTTGGTGGAGAATGGCGAGTTGTGGGTTCGATTCCCACGGGGGGACCAGTACGGGCTAAAGTAAAACATTTATCCACTCAATACTGTAAGTCGCTCTGGATAAGTGACTGAAATGTAACAAATGTGTGATACTCTCTGTGTTTCTCTACCTACTGTTACTGTAGTAATTGTTCTGCTCTCTCTCTCTCGCTCTCGCTCGCTGTCTCTCTCTCTGTCTGTCTCTCTCTCTGTCTGTCTCTCTCTCTCTCTCTCTCTCTCTCTGTCTCTGTCTCTGTCTCTGTCTCTCTCTCTGTCTCTCTCTGTCTCTCTCTGTCTCTCTCTCTGTATCAGGAGTACACTGCTGCTGTTGATGCTTACTTTCGGGTAACGGTTTCTTTCTGTCTCTAACAGGAGTACATCCCAGACTTGTATAACCACTTCCTGAACGTGGGTCTGGAGGCTCATATGTACGCCTCTCAGTGGTTCCTCACGCTCTTCACAGCCAAGTTCCCCCTCTACATGGTGTTCCACATCATAGACCTGCTTCTCTGTGAGGTATCTATCTATCTCCCTCTAGCCCGATACACTCTGCTCTCTCCCTAACCCTCGCCCCATTCCTAACCCTTGTTCCCCTCCCTAACCCTCGTTCCCCTCCCCCCTCCCTAACCCTCGTTCCCCTCCCCCTCCCTAACCCTCGTTCCCCTCCCTAACCCTCGTTCCCCTCCCCCCTCCCTAACCCTCGTTCCCCTCCCTAACCCTCGTTCCCCTCTCCCTAATCCTCGTTCCCCTCTCCGTAACCCTCACCCCTAACCCTCACTCTTCTTCATCACCCTCACTCCTCTCCCTCAACCCTAACCCCTCTTCTGAACCCCTAACCCTCACCTTTCTCCATCACCTCTCTCCCTAACCCTCTCCCCTCTTCCTAAACCTCCTTAACCCTCAACTCTCTCTCTAACCATAACATTCACCCTTCGTCCTTACCCATCTCCCTCACCCTTCTCCCTAAACCTCACCCCTCTTCCTTACCTATCTCCCTAACCCTCACCCTTCTCCCTAACCTTCACCCCTCTCCATAATCCTCACCCCTTTCCATAACCCTCACCGTTCTCCCTAAACCTCACCGCTCTCCCTAATCCTGACCCCTAACCTCACGCCTCCCTAACTCTCACCTCGCCCCTCAACCCTCTCCCTAACCCCCACCCTGACCCCTAACCCTCACATCTCTCCCTAACCCTCACCCCTAACCCTCACCGCCCTCCCTAACCCTCTCATCCCTCTCCCTAATCCTGACCTCTAATCCTCACCCTACATGTTCCACATAGACCTTGCCCCATCTGGACCTCTTCCTCCATTTACCCTTCTAATTCTGTGTTTCTACCCCCACTTCCTTTCTCTCTTTCTGGACTCAATCCCCCTTTTTCTGTCTTCCCCTAACCCTCTCCCACTATCTTTCTACTCTCAAATTCCTCTACATTCTGTCTCTCTACCAACCCTCTCCTCTGTTTCTTTCTAGTCTCCCACGTGCCTCTCCTCTCCCCGCTTACCTCTGCTCTGTTCAGTAACAGTCTTTATTCTGTCTCGCTCAGGGCATCAGTGTGATCTTCAATGTGGCTCTGGCTCTCCTGAAGGTGAGTTGCTGCCTCTGTGGAGACCTACACACGCGCACACAAACCGCCAGCCACGAGGCTGTGTTACCACAGGGGCGCATCGCAAGCTTAGACTTGGAGCCAAGGCTTCGATTTCATTCTACTCACATACACACACACGCCGTTCTTCTCACACCGTTCCTGCTGTGCTCTTGGCAGCAGTAATGTTACAGAGGGTTTTCCTGTGAGGGGGTTCTGGGCTGGAAAAGTCTCTCTCTGTCTCACCGTGTCCCTCCTCTCCTCTTCTAGACCTCGCGAGAGGACCTGCTGGCGACTGACTTTGAGGGGGCGCTCAAGTTCTTCCGAGTCCCGGTTCCCAAACGCTACCGCTCAGAGGAGAACGCTAAGAAACTTATGGAACTGGCCTGCAGCATGAAGGTACTGCATTATTCACTGCCTAAAATCCTGCGTATCCAGACTAACTGTCCGTGGACACTACTGCCGCCATTTTGATCCTACCCTGGCTATCTCCACCATGACGTTTTCTCCTTAGTTTGAATTTACTATGGTTAATTCAGTCACTTAATTGTCCCCCATGATGAAATGGGGGAAGGGGGGATTTTGACGAAACTTGGGTGAATGATGCGTCTTGCCATGGATATCCGCCATTTACCGAATCACTCTGGTTGGCCCAGATCATCACAGATCTGCCATTTCATAATCTCTTTTCATTGATTTTTTTCTTTCACTTTGAGGAGTAAATATTTAGCCTACAGCCCTAATATTTAGCAAATGAATGGCCTAATATCTAGCGAATATTTAGGTTCTTACTTTAGCTACACATCACTCGCCCTCTCTCTTCCAGCTGTTCCCGTGCGCAACGGGCAAGCTATAGGCTACGCAAGTTGGCCATTCCTCTTCTTGTGAAATACCAGGAAAAAGCTATAGGACATTTTTTTTTTTTACATCATGTTTTATTCTAGGCCTACTTGCCTATTTGGGGAAAGAAGCAGACTTGCTCTTGCTAATTGTTGAATGTTAAACAGGCCTACAGCATAGCAAATTAATGCCGGGGAAAGTTAAGGCGAGAAAGTGCATTGGTGTTATCGCTTTTGGCCGGTTATGATAACACTGTTACCAATGCATTGCAAATAGTTGCACAGGACATACAGAGATGAGCACAGTGAACAATAAGGAATTTAAAACCATTAGAAAAATGGAAATCACTTGCAAACCACTTGAGCAATGAGGCAATGACAGGCTAAACTGTGGTTGTTGTTGAATTGCTACATTTAAATACAAGTTACAATATTATTTTTCATTAAGCCTACATTGTACATTGAAGTATTGTTTGCAGTTGTCACTATGACAATGAACACACCCTGAAAGCACTGAATGGTCGGAACCAGTGCGTTAGAGACCTCATGAATGGTCTCGTGTTACCTACCACCTTATTCATTTATAGGATGCGTTGATCAGTTGATTGCCAGGTGTTGGACTGTAGAACGATAAATGTTCCTCTAGTGTAGAGGCTCACCAACGTTTCATAGTTACGTAGTGTCGTTTATCACTATAGTTGTTGGCTTGGTGGATGGCTGACACAACTAACGTGATCACAACAGAACTAGCCAATTAGTAGGTATAGCTCGACTTTTATAGTCTAAATGTACTCTTTCAAATCATTTACTCTGGCTAGTTTGCCACTGGCGCTCTGCGGAATTCGAATCCATCACTTCCGTTGTTTGGCTGTGCGCATAGCATCGACAATTAGGTGGGTAGGTTAGAAGGTTTTGATGGAGCTGCGTTTTTTCCCCCCCGTTTCTTACCACGCGACTACCGTAAATTTGAGCTACAGTGATGTGTGTACTGTTACATTATGCGTTTGATTACTTTGGCTGTCACCCCGATACAGACTACTATGGGGCTATACTTCCCACGCCGTTGCTGGTCAGTAGTGCTGAGCAAGCGGGAGCGAAAGGCAGTGTGTCCCGGTGTTGTTGCCATTCGTACTCTCCCCATTGAGTAGGCGGTTTGTATTAAGGTGACATCTATATGGTTATAAATATTTGTTTTATTGTGTAGGCTGGCTGCTATACTACTTGAAATAAAATCATGGGAGGGAGGGGGGAAATTAGCTACCGCCGGCTATATCTCAGTTGTCAGCGGGCACGTCGAAACAACAGCGGTGGACTGGTTGCCGGTGTGCCGAAAATCTCCCCCCTGACAGAATCCCCCATTCACATTTTTCATTGCTGCGACTTGTTTGCTTGTTTAGATTTCTGCTCTTCACTCCGTTGTCAGTCTAGTCTACATTTCACTGATGTTAGTAGCAGAAAGCATTTTTGTCTGCAGTTTTCGGTTTGACTATTTGTTTCAAGTGTATGTAGCGGTTCTAACTTGTATGACGCCCTGGGCGATTCCCACCTTCAGCGTCCGCACCCGGGGGCGGCAAGATGCTCCCCATTTCGCCCGTACCTAAATCCGCTACTGAATTTTGTATATAAATAAGTAATTAAGTATATAAATAAATCTCTTTGCCAAAATGTGTCATCTCTCCCATGTCTTATTCGACTAGCATTTTTGAAAGTGTAAGGATAATAATTCAGCCATAGTTGTTCTGAAATGTTTATTGCTTGCCAACGTTTGACTCCCTCCTCTATATTTAATATAGCACACATTAATTATTTGTTTCGGTTGCCTACGTGAAATTTGTTCTATATAAAGTATTTGACTCTGATGTGGGCCACAGAAACTATTTAACTCTCGTCACAAAATTAAAGGAAATTAGAAGGGGGGGTTCCGGCACAACACCGGTTTATCGATTCGTGTGCAGCACCAATCAGCCACGCAAACCATTCTTGAGTGGCAACAATTCTGCCCAATTAGCTGATTCGCTTTCCATAAACGTAGTCCTTTCGACACACCTAATTCTCCCGGTCGCCATATTGGCCTGCAGCTTCCTGATAGAGACTCGACATTCAGGGATGCCCGCTGGCCAGGCAACATCTGCCGAGCTCACCGGGCCAGTTAATCAAGCTTCCATATGGCCGCTTGACCCAGTACATTTTCCCCCAAAATATATACTTGTATTCATTTAATCGTTCACAATCATCCCGAAGTCTGACGCTTCCCACTTGTTATCAACCAGCTGTTTCCAAGCTGATGCAAGAATGTCAAAGCCTTCCCTCCATCTCGGAGTGAGCCCCTCATGTCCTGTGTCCTCGCGGAGGCGAGAAGCCCATCAATTCCTGCTTGTCAAGACATTAACATTATTTAGCCTATACAAGTCACTTGAATATTGTAATAATGCTTTTCAGTAGTCTAGGTCTATAGCCTATAATTGTTTTAAAAAATTGGACTAATTCCCGAAGCTGTTCATGAGCTAGGCCTATGTCGTTTATCAGCTGAATGTCAACTGTCGGGTGGCAAGAACTCACAACTCCTCACACAGCTGATTGCACTGCAACATTCCTAAATTAAATATCGGGAAAGTACTAACGTTTTGATGGCAATTATTGAAAAGAGCTGGATCCCAGAAATGTTTATTAATTGGAAATGTTTTACATTCATTTGAGTGTCATGAAAATGTTTTTAAAAAAGTGACCACAGAAAGCACGTCGGTCGGCATTATAAAGCATAAACGGTAGGAAATAGTCACTGTAAAATGCACACAATCACATTGTATTTATAAACGCTATACAAAATCACATGATTTTATTAGTGCAAGTGGTAGTTTGATGTTTGCTGTTGCCTTGTTTGGTCTTCAGTTTGTGTGTTGATAAGGGAGGCAGGCTACTGTAGTGGAATCACCTCAACCTTAAGAGAGTTCAGACGCAATTTGGTCTCCTTCACAAGCTAAAGAAAAGTTGTATGAAGTTAACAGGATGCAAATGTGGCTCTCTTTTCTACTAGCAAGTTAGTGATGACCTCTATTACATTTGGGCTTTATTGTAATGGAGCATTTGAGATACTCCAATAAAGATAGTTTTAAGCTGATGGATGGAAGGACCAGGAAGCCTTCAGTACTGCATGACTGTGATTCAGCACTATGTAAGGGATCAGCAACGAGGGGCTATGCGTTCTATGGAAAATAATGCACGCCGTGGAAGGTGTGCGCCGCTCTGCATGGCGTAGTAGCAGCACTAACCTTCCACGAAGTTGCATTTTTTCCCCCCATAGAGTGCCAAGTTGATTGTCCCCAACACAGTGCTGAATCACAGTCACGCAGTAAGGCTTCCTGGACGTTTCATCCATCCAGTTTTAGCCTTAGCCAGCACCATCTTCAGAGTAGCCTTAACCAGGGGGCGGCAGGGTAGCCTAGTGGTTAGAGAGTTGGACTAGTAACCAAAAGGTTGCAAGTTCAAATCCCTGAGCTGATAAATCAGTAGGGGCAGAATCTGTCGTTCTGCCCCTGAACAGGCAGTTAACCTACTGTTCCTAGGCCGTCATTGAAAATAAGAATTTGTTCTTAACTGACTTGGTAAAATAAAAAGTGCTACCGACGTTAACTGTGTATGATCGCTGGATGAATCTTATTAAGTCTAATACTGCGGGTAATGGAGTCGTCCATGCTGAGGGTTTTCAATTTGTCAGAGCTAATGGTGGGAGGCTTCGGCGTCTCAGACCCCGTAAGGGCCCTTACGGGGTCTGAGACGCCGAAGCCTCCCACCACCTTTCTCTTTCCTCACCATAAGGCGATCGTTTTTCTGTATATTATGAGTACAGCGAATGAGAAGGCATCATGTTAATGTTACTACTTAGCTTCGGCTGGTGGAGGATCCTATAGAACCATGTCCAGATAAAGAGTCCAGGGAGAAACATTTGAATTAAAAAAGTAGAGTTAGGGAAAACAATTAAATATAAAACAGTAATTAAAAAGTAAAAACCGTGAAGTTGGCAGGTAGCTACGTAACATTAGCAACAAACTGCACAGCATCACGTAAACAAGTCCACAAGTTGTGACACTATAGTATTAGGTCTCTCTCCCTCTTACAAAAGCCACAGCATATCACAGATCACGTCAAACATTGTAGCCAGAATAACAGCAACGTAGCTGCATTTGCGTTTGTTTAAGCTGTTTTCTAGTGACATTTATTTGAATACATCCATAACAATGAGCTAATGATGCACGATTTCACCTGGGGTAGAACATGTGCTCTCTCGTCAGGACACAGTTGTTCAGAAGAGCTAGCGAACACAGTCACTTCAAACTGAACTAGCTGCATTTCCTTTCGTTTGACCTGTTTTCTATTGATAGTTCTTTGTATATAGCCATAATAAAATGATGCTGATTCATGATTTCGCCTGGCTGAGTGAAGCTGCCTGCCTGCCTGTGTCTCATTCCGACATGTTCATTACTATGGGACAGCTGGAGATAAAATCGTAATATTGAAACAATGGAGACAGACATCTAGGTTTATAGAAATCTCTGCTGTTGGAAACTAAATATTAGTCTAAAAGAAATGTGAGATAATGTCTAGATGCTTTTTATAGTGGAGATCAAGTTTATAAATTGCCTGGCTGGGCTGATGAGACAGTAGATTGCACAGTCAGATGGGGCAGAGTAAATATCCATTTTAATGTCATAGATTTAGCTGGTGGTAATGTGGAATAGACACCAGCTGGGATGCGGTTTTAACCAATCGTCTGCTTTGGTAACCAGTTGATAATAGAACTAAGACACCACTGGGCTTTGTGGTATATGTCCAATATACAAGGGCTAAGGGCTGTGTCCAGACACTCCGCAGTGCATAGTGCATAAGAACAATATACCACACTTCCTCTGGCATTTTAAATAACCAGTCAGAGGCAGTGTTGAGCTGCAATAGAAACTGACAGCTACAGTACACCTTCATAACCTTATGGCCTGAGCTCTCTCCTGGCCTAAGAAAGTCAGAAGTGAAGTATTTACATCCTATATGGATATGTATCGAAATATTTGGAAACGGACTGTATCTAAAATCATCTGAAATAATTGTCAGAAGTATCTGCTAATCCAAAACGACATACCTGTTCTCTGTCCTGACCTAGAAGGTAAGTCTGGTCTATGCTTAAGAATATATTTTTTTAATCCCTTTACATATGTATTTTGTATCTAAAACCATTTTTCTCAAAAGGGGTTGGCTTATCCTAAACTGCATTACGTAACACCTACAGTACACTAGGTTGGAGATTACCTGCGTCCTTGTCCTCTGATTCAGACAGGCTTTAGAACAGGTCGACCTCTCTTGTCACATCTTTTATAAGGTAGGGCATGGGGTCAGGCTTAAGGTCATGCACTCTATGACCTCTGACCTTTTTTTGACAGGTCTGGTCACCCAGGGCTGGTCATCTGAAAGTTAGTCGTAGAGCAGGATTAGGATCTTAAGGGCTAAAGAACAGGCAAGGTTCTCCTGGTGAGAGACACAGCCACACCCACCCACCCTCCCTCACACCCTCTCTCAGGGTGTCACAAATTCTGTCAGAGTTCAGCCCAGAGCCTGGCGGCATCATCAGGGACCTCTCCTCTCCCCCTCTTACCAGCATTAACCACCCTGCTCTGCCCAACACTTTTCTCTGTACAAACCACTTTACAGAAGCCAGATATGACTGTGCTCCGATTCAATTCTTTAGGCTTGAGGGAGTTTTCATAGCTCAAGCTAAACCAGCTGTTTCCTTCCAGCGATCTGCTGTGGCTTTTAGTAAGAGGGAGAGGCCTATTTACTAAAGTGACCACACTCAGTATTTAGCACAGCCACTGTTTACAGGCAGTACACACCCACACACATACTTTGCATAGTGCATACATAGTGAAACACACACACACACAGCCTCAAACACGCACATACACAGTGGAGGAGAGAGGGCACACCGGGGTCATACTGCTTTCCCCCACTCGCTCACTGACTGCATAGGTTGACATTTTTGGCCTTTTTAAAGGGGCAATTAGCAGTTGTTACATCCATTTTTGGACTCCTAAAGGAATGATTCTTGAAGAATATAACCTGTAAATGCCTCATGAGCTTAGTTTAACTGACGTACCCCATCAGAACCCACAATATAAGATTGTTTTACTCCAATGTTTGTGAACAAAGCAAACATAAACAAACACTGTATAGCCTCAAAAACATAGTTAAAACTATAATTTTGGTCAGACCCTGCATTCATAGCTTTGTCTATGAATTTGCGAGTGATTGCTTATCTCCAGCCCAATCTTTTTTTACCAAAACAGTGGCGGGGTCTACACTGTTGTTTCAACTGCTGTTTGGCCCTTCGAGTTGATCATGTGTATGTGGGTACAGTATGCTAATTTCCGTCACGCTTTGTATAATGATAACATGCGCAAGGAAACTGACGGACACCCTCGTGTGCATGCAGTTATTTTATCTGCACAATTCTGTAAAAATAGCCTCATGGACATTTCTGGGGCTGCCGTGTCGAATCGAGTAAGTGACAATAGTCTCATCATGTCATAGGGTGTGTCAGTGACCCCGGTGAGTACAGTTCTGTTCCGTTGTTGTTCAGTCAGCAGAGATGCGCTGTGTTGTCAGTGACACGACCCAGTGTTCCTCTTCTGCTCGGATGGTTGCTCTGACAACAGCTGTCAGACTGGGACAGATTGGGGATCTGACTGGATGGGGGCACTTCCTGCCCTCAACACTCTTAACTTTCTCACACCGTGTCTGGTCTGGCTCAACCTCACTGTGCAACATATGCATGTACACTCACTCACTCACTCACTCACTCACTCACTCACTCACTCACTCACTCACTCACTCACTCTCACTTTAATATACGAAAGGCTAGCATTCAAACTCATGTAGGCTGTGCTGTTCTAGAACGTAACCAGTAGCTACTAAGCCCTCATAGCATAGCAGGTGTGTCAGTGGTGTAGTGAAGCCAGTGTATCCTGAATAGCTGAATCTGCAGTCATCACTGGGACCATTATGGACCTGCTCCTCCACAACAGACCCGGTTCTGTACTGTGGGTCGTAGCCGCATACAGTATTTATGCCCCCTACATGCTGATGACAACATGCTGAGTGTGCTTTGAGAAACTGCTGCTCTTTGTACAAGGGCAGCAGTGGAGAGAAGTGAAAGGCAGGGCTTTTTGAAAGAGCTGTTGATAATCACACAGACAGAAGCATGGTTGTTCATGGTTATTATTGAAGTGCTGTACATGCAGCATAACCAACGAGTAACTCGTTCTTGACAAATATGCAGGTTTGTTTTATCAGTAAATTCCTATTTAGTTATTATCGACAGAGAGTCATCTGTTCTCTCTTTGGTCCTTTTTTGACATGTATTTTTCCATATTATAGACAGGTCTTGTGTGTTTTAATCAAATCAACTATATGCACTGAGCTTGTCTGATGCTTTAAGCACACTGTTTGATGAAATAATTAAGACACACAAGTGACCAACGTGCCATTGGAACAAAGGACTGATGGTTGCTGATAATGGGCCTATGTAGATATTCTTTAAAAGATCTGCCGTTTCCAGCTACAATAGTAATTTACAACATGTACACTGTATTTCTGATGAATTTTATGTTATTTTAATGGACAAAAGAATGTGCTTTCCTTTCAAAAACAAGGACATTTAAAAGTGACCCCAAACTTTTGAACGGTAGTACTAGCCATAGTACTAGCCATCAGAGACACCCTATTGCCTGGAGCTGTAACCAGGCTATGGGGAGCCCCCACAGCACTCGCAATGCCCTCACCCTTACCTCCTTGTTGTGTACTGTAGACCTACTGTAGACGTGGTCCAGTAACAGTGCGTCTGTCTGTCCCTGTCTCTACAGATCAGTCAGAAGAAGCTGAAGAAGTACGAGAAGGAGTACCACGCCATGAGAGAGCAGCAGGAACAGCAGGAAGCTCCCATTGAGAGATACGAGGTACTATGCATGTTTTCCATTTGAGTCATTTAGCAGACGCTCGTACCCAGAGCGGGTTACAGTTGGTGCATTCATCTGAAGATCGCTGGGTGGGGGCAGCCACATATCACAGGGATAGAAAGTACATTTGTCCTCAAAGTAGCTATCGGTAGAGTCACACAGCATTGGCGTGAAGGAGTTGAGTTAGTCTCTTAAGTGGGCTGTGCACACAAACATCTACTTGTGCAAAGCCTCATTATCCATTACGTAGTTGTAATGCCAGGAATGTCTGGAGGGGAATTTGTGTACGGCAGCCAGGTCAATTTTTAATCTAGGCTTATTCTCAAAGGTTGTTATTTACAAGCATAGTTAAACATTATATATGTCACGAGTTGAGAGAAACAGGAAGAAGATCGGAGGATCTTCAATAGTGCAGCCCGGCAACAGGCTTCTCTCTCTCGCTATTCTCCATTCTTTCCACTCACTCACTCACTCACTCACTCACTCTTTCCTTTCTCCACTCTCTCTCTCTCTCGTCTCCTCTCCCAATCTTTCCACTTGTTCCTCTCACTCTCTCCTTCACCTACCCACTCCTACTTTCCTCTTCTGCCCTTTCCTTGTGTCCTGTAGAGGGAGAACCGTCGTCTCCAGGAGGCTAACATGCGTCTGGAGCAGGAGAATGATGACCTGGCCCATGAACTGGTCAGCAGCAAGATCGCCCTGCGCAAGGACCTGGACAACGTAAGGCTGACACATCATCCCAAAATTAAGTTTCTTAGACTTGTGCAAGTATGTAAACGTGGGCGTGCGTGTGTGCACTCGTACGTTTTCTGTTATCCAAAACCCATTTAGCTGTCAAATCCATTTTTAATTAAAAAAAAAATGTTTTTACCTCCGATAGGTTTGTTGTTGTCATTTGGTATTAGCTATTGTCAGTTGACCTTGTCACTGTATCCATGTGTGCAACTGTCCCTCAGGCTGAGGAGAAAGCAGACGCTCTGAACAAGGAGCTGTTGATGACCAAACAGAAGCTGGTGGATTCGGAGGACGAGAAGAGGCGGTTAGAGGAGGAGTCTGCGCAGGTCTGTCTGTCTGGCTGTCTCTGTTTGTCTCTTCGTCCGTTTGTCTGTTCATCTGGCTGGCTGTCTCTGTCTGAAAATAATATTGCTGTCTTGGAAGGACAATAGAAGTTCACTGACAATGGAAGTGAATGTGTTGGATTGATCGATAACTAATTATTTTGAAGTGAACTGCCATTGTCCTCCGGAGTATTGCTGAATATTTTTTCCATCATCAGATTACTTTTCTGTTCATGCACCTTGGTGGGAAAGCAGTATTCTCTCTCTCTTTTTGTCCGTCTCTTTAAGACAGGGGGATGGTGGGCTCCCCCATGTACTGTGGCCGTGGTCTGTGTTCCAAGGACATGACTTATCATCTAGCACAGGGCCTACTGTATTTCTCACTTACTTGTACAACTGTCTCAGGGGGCATCTGCCATTGCCACTGTCCTTCGCTGATGTCCTCTTGATGATTACATCTTTTCTACTCTGTGTGTGTGTGTGTGTGTGTGTGTGTGTGTGTGTGTGTGTGTGTGTGTGTGTGTGTGTGTGTGTGTGTGTGTGTGTGTGTGTGTGTGTGTGTGTGTGTGTGTGTGTGTGTGTGTTACTCCTTGAGTGTGTCACTACTATACGCACTTTACAGGCCCAAGGACAGTTGACTCCTGTCCTGACTGAGATGAAGTCCTTATGTTTTAGGTTAGAGGTGAAGTTATTCATAATGCATGTGATATCAAGTTGGTGTGCCTGTCTGTCTACAGCTGAAAGAGATGTGTAGACGGGAGCTGGACAAATCAGAGTCTGAGATAAAGAAGAACGGTTCCATCATAGGAGAGTACAAACAGGTACGGTTGACTATTGTATTGTCCCAAAGTGCTATGCAGAAACCCAGCCTGGTGTTACATGGCCATTAAGGCCAGATCGTTCTTCAAGATGTTCAAATGTTCATAGATGACCAGCAGGGTCAAATAATAATCACAGTGGTTGTAGAGGGTGCAACGGGTCAGCACCTCAGGAGTAAATGTCAGTGGGCTTTTCATAGCCGAGCATTCAGAGGTCGAGACAGCAGGTGCGGTAGAGAGGGAGAGTCGAAAACAGCAGGTCCGGTAGCTCGTCCGGTGAACATGTCAGGGTTCCATAGCTGCAGGCAGAGCAGTTGAAACTGGAGCAGCAGCATGATCAAGTGGACTGGGGACAGCCAGGAGTCATCTGGCCAGGTAGTCCTGAGGCATGATCTTCGGGCTCAGGTCCTCCGGGGGCGGGGGGAGTTAAATTCACACAGGACACCAGATAAGACAGGAGAATTACACCAGATATAACAGACTGACCCGGCACATAGACTATTGCACCATAGATACTGGAGGCTGAGACAGGAGTGGGTCAGGGGTCACTGTGGCCCCATTCGATACCCCCGGATAGGGCCAACCAGGCATGTTATAACGGCACCCACTTTGCCATAGCACAGCCCCCACACCACTAGAGAGATATCATCAGACCACAAAATTACTACCCCGAGACAAGGCTGAGTATAGCCCACGGAGATCTCCTCCACTGTACGAGCTCGAGGGGTCACGAAACCGGACAGGAAGATCACGTCTGTGACTCAACCCACTCAAGTGATGCACCCCTCCTAGGGACAGCATGGAAGCGCACTAGTAAGCCATTGACTCAGCACCCGTAATAGGGTCAGAGGCAGAGAATCCCAGTGGAGAGAGGGGAGCCGGCCAGGCAGAGACAGCAAGGGCGGTTTGTCAATCTTTCACTCCAGTGCCTTGCCGTTCACCTTTGCACCTCTGGGCAAGACTACACCCAAACATAGGACCTACTGAAGAGATGAGTCATCAGTAAAGACTTAACCTCTCTGGGATATGTGGGACTGTAGCGTCCCACCTCGCCAACAGCCAGTGAAATTGCATGGCACCAAATTCAAAACAACAGAAATCCCATAAATAAAATTCCTCAAACATACAAGTATTTTACACCATTTTAAAGATAAACTTCTTGTAAATCCAGCCACAGAGTCCAATTTCAAATAGGCTTTACGGCGAAAGCACACCAAACGATTATGTTAGGTCAGCACCAAGTCACAGAAAACCATACCGCCATTTTCCAGCCAAGGAGAGGACTCATTAAATTAATCACTAACCTTTGATGATCTTTATCAGATGGCACTCACAGGACTTCATGTTACACAATAAATGTGTGTTTTGTTCGATAAAGTTATCTTTTATGTCCAAAAATCTAATTTGAAATCGGTGCGTTATTATCAGAAATGCATTGTCTCAAACAAACATCTGGTGAAAGTGCAGAGAGCCACATCAAATTACAGAAATACTCATAATAAACATTGATAAAAGATACAAGTGTTAAGCATGGAAATATAGATAAACTTCTCCTTAATACAACCGCTGTGTCAGATTTCAAATTCCTCCTTTTTCGTTCAGCCCAGTAATCCAAATGCATAATGCGCGATCACTTGTTCAGACAAAATGTCCAAAAAGTTCTATTACAGTTCATAGAAACATGTCAAACGATGTATAGAATCAATCTTTAGGATGTTTTTATCATAAATCTTCAATAATGTTCCAACCGGAGAATTCCTTTGTCTTTAGAAATGCAATGGAACGCAGCTACCTCTCAGCTCTCAGCTATCATTCAAACAGTTTTAGAAACTACAGAGTGTTTTCTATCCAAATATACTAATTATATGCATATCCTAGCTTTTGGGCCTGAGTAGCAGGCAGTTTACTCTGGGAACCTTATTATCCTAGCTACTCAATACTGACCCCCAGTCCCAAAGAAGTTAAAGACCGAGTCTGTGTCTCTCACATGGAAAGGCAGACCATTCCATAAAAATGGAGATAGGAGAAAGCTCTACCTCCAGCTGTTTGCTTAGGAATTCCAGAGACAATAAGGAGGCCTGCGTCTTGAGAATGTTGCATATGTGTAGATATGTACAGCATGACCAAATCGGAGAGATGGGTAGGAGCAAGCCCATGTAATGCTTTGTAGGTTAGCAGTAAAAACCTAGCCCTAGCCTTAACAGGAAGCCAGTGGAGAGAGGCTAGCACATATGATACATTTCTTTGGTTCTCGTCAAGATTCTAGCAGCCGTGTTTAGCACTAACTGAAGTTTATTTAATGCTTTGTCCAGGTAGCCAGAGAGTACAGCATTGCAGTGGTCTAATCTAGAAGTGACAAAATCATGGATTATCTTTTCTGCGTAATTTTTGGACAAAATGTTTCAGATTTTTGCAATGATACGAAGATGGGAAAAAGCTGTCCTTGAAATATTATTGATATTTTTGTCAATAGAGAGATCAGGGTCCAGAGTAACGCCGGGATCTTTCACAGTTTTATTTGAGACGACTGTACAACCATCAAGATTAATTGTCAGATGAATTTGTTTCTTCGGACCTAGAACTAGCATCTCTGTTTTGTCCAAGTTTAAAAGTAAAACATTTGCCGCCATCCATTTCCTTATGTCTGAAACACAGGCTTCCAGGGTAGGCAATTTTGGGGCTTCAACATGTTTCATCGAAGTGTGTCGTCCGCATAGCAGTGAAAGTTGGCATTGTGTTTCTGAAAGACATCACCGTGAGGTAGAATATATTGTGAAAACAATAGTGGTCCTAAAACAGAACCTTGAGGAACGCCGAAACGTACAATTGATTTGTCAGAGGACAAACCATCCACAGAGACAAACTGATATCTTACTGACAGACAAGATCTAAACCAGGCTAGAACTTGTCCATGTAGACCACATATGTCAGAGTCAAGGCCCGCGGGCCACATCCGGCCCGCGAGAAGGTTTTTTACGGCCCCTGGGATGATCTTGATTTATTATTAGAACCGGCCCGCAGACCGCAGCAAGCCGGCAGCCCGCAGATCTTTTACACGCACCAATACTACATTTCCCACAATGCAACGGTGACGCACCGAGCAGTAGGCTGCTTCATTTCAATATTTATTGGCACAGCAGTTGTCAGCATCACAGTAAAATTAACTTTCAGATACCCATCAAAAATGGCAAAACGGAAGGTGGACACTGAGAACCGGGGTTTCAAACAAGGTGGGAGTCGGAGTATTTGTTCACGGAGGTAGCTGGAAAACCTGTGTGTCTTCTGTGTGGAGAAAGTGTGGCGGTACTGAAAGAGTATAATCTGAGACGACATTATGAAACGAAACACGCGGACAAAAACAAGAATATGGACATGGAACAAAGGCTACAAAAGGCAGAGGAATTAAACGAGGCCTCAAATCTCGACAGGCTCTGTTCAAAAAAGCCAAATCACAAGGCCAGGCTGCTGTCAAGGCCAGTTTTATTTTGGCAGAAGAGATCGCTAAATCAGCCCGGCCATTTACGGAGGGGGATTTCATCAAAAACTGCATGATTAAAGTTTGTGACGAAGTTTGCCCAGAAAAAAGGCAACTCTTTTTAAATGTGAGTCTGAGCAGAAACACCATTGCCGAGAGAGTAGACCAGTTGTCCATCAATCTAAAAGAGCAGCTTGTGAAAAAGGGAAAAGATTTCATTGCATATTCCTTGGCTGTGGATGAGAGCACCGACATTTCTGACATTGCCCAGTTGTCAATTTTCATCCGCGGAGTGGACTCCAGCCTAAGCGTGACAGAGGAGTTTTTGGCTTTACGTCCTATGCATGGCACAACTACGGGGCATGATTTGTATGAAGAGGTGTCAAGATGTGTAAATGAGATGGAGCTGCCTTGGGAAAAACTTGTGGGTTTGACAACCGACGGAGCACCTGCGATGTGTGGACACAGGAGCGGACTGGTGGCGAAGATACGGGAAAAGATGCAAGAGGAAAACGCGACAGGTGAGCTGACAGCTTATCATTGTATCATACACCAGGAAGCGTTGTGCGGTAAAGCCTTGAAAATGGAGCATGTAATGAGCATCATCACGCGCACAGTTAACTTTATCAGAGCCAAAGGTTTGAATCACCGCCAGTTCAAGGCATTTCTGACGGAGTTAGAAACGGATCATGGTGATTTGCCTTATCACACAGAGGTGCGATGGCTAAGCCAGGGAAAGGTGCTTCAAAGATGTTTCGAGCTTCGTGAGGAGATTTGTCTGTTCTTGGACAGCAAAGGGAAAGACAACACAACTCCGAGACGAAATGTTTCTGTGTGAAATGGCTTTTCTGTGTGACATTACGAGTCATCTGAATGCAATGAACTTGCAGCTGCAGGGTCGGGATCGTGTCATCTCTGATATGTACAGTACAGTGAAGGCATTTAAAACCAAACTGACTCTGTGGGAGACGCAGATGCGGAAAGAAAATTTGAGCCACTTTCCCAGCTGCCAGACCATGAAAGAGAAGCTCTCTACCAGTGCGTTCCCGAGCGCACAGTTGGCTGATAAAATAGGTATGCTTGCCGCTGACTTTCGACGCCGATTTGCTGACTTTGAAGCACAAAAAAGCAGGTTGGAACTGCTCGGTAACCCATTTGCTGTTGACGTGGAAAGCTCACCACCAAACCTCCAAATGGAGTTGATTGACCTCCAATGCAATGATGCACTGAGGGCAAAATATGCGGCAGTGGGTGCTGCGGAGTTCGCCCGTTTCCTCCCGACACAATGCCCCAGCTGCGCATCCAGGCTGCTCAAACGTTGTCTATGTTTGGCAGCACATACCTGTGTGAACAACTGTTTTCTTTGATGAACTTGAACAAAACATCACACAGAAGTCGACTTACTGCTGAACACCTCCACTCAATTCTGAGGATTTCCTCAGCTCAGAGCCTTACCCCGAACATTGATGAACTTGTGGAAAAGATGGGACACCACCAAGTATCACCCTCAACCTCAAACAAGTGAACATTACTGTGCAATCACATATTTAGAGTTTTTACTCAGTTCAAGTTTAAAAGTTAAAGTTTAATATTTGTTTTCACTGCATGTTACTTCTCCTTAAACAAAGTGTTGTTTTTGATTAATAGATTTTTGCACTTTATTTTATTGTATTTCAATCCAATTATATTTTTAAAATATTTCAGTTGAGTGGATGATAGAAAATTGCTATTATTGTTTTTTTCTTTGAAGTAAATTTAGCCCACTTTTGCTAAAATAGAAAATATAGGCTACTGATGGTGCCTTGAATACCGGTTTCTTTCATTTAATGTTCATGTTATGGGGATTTTTATATAAAGGAAATTTGTCTTTTGTGTCTGTTGAAAATTAAAGATTACTGACAGAGCCATAAGAAAATATTGCTTTATTTATCTGATCATATTGGAATATATTTGTTAGGTTTTCAGTAGGTTCAATTAGGTTCACTAGACTATATGCGTCATTTAAAAAATTTTCAATGAACATTCGAACAGTCCGGCCCTCGGCTTGTAGCTACATTTTTTATTTGGCCCTCCGTCCATTTGACTTTGACACCCCTGATGTAGACCAATTTGGGTTTCTAATCTCTCCAAAATAATGTGGTAATCGCAGCACTTAAGGTCTAGGAGCATGAGGACAGATGCAGAGCCTTGCTCTGACGCCATTAAAAGTTAATTTTCCACATCACAAGGGCAGTCTCAGTGCTATGATGGGGTCTAAAACCAGACTGAAGCATTTTGTTTACATTATTTCTCTTCAGGAAGGCAGTGAGTTGCTGTGCAACAGCTTTTTCTAAAATTCTTGAGAGGAATGGGAGATTCAATATTGGACGTTATTTATTTATTTATTTATTTTTAAAACATTTTTACGGGTCAAGGTTGGGCTTTTTCAGAGGCTTTATTACTGCCACCTTTTAGTGAGTTTGGTCCACATCCGGTGGATAGGGAGACATTTATTATGTTCAACATAGGTGGGCCAAGCACAGGAAGTAGATCTTTCCATAGTTTATTTGGAATGGGATCCAGTATGCAGCTTGACGGTTTAGAGGCCATGACTATTTTCATGAATGTGTCAAGAGATACAGGATTAAAAAACTTGAGTGTCTCCATTGATCCTAGATCCTGACAGAAACACGCAGGTTTTATTCTCACCATTCTCTCCATTCTGTATTCTCTGCATTCTGTATTCTCTCCTCTGATGGCAACATCCTATTCATTATCTATTTATTATTTGTCAGAGACCATGTAAACATGCTATTGCACCTGATTAAGCTAGATAGCAAATTTTCATCTGGGCAGAAAACAAACATTAATACATCACAACAATATAACACACTATTAATATATATATATATATATATATATATATATATATATATATATATATATATATATATATATATTGAACAAAAATATAAACGCAACAATTTCAACCATTTTACTGAGTTACAGTTCATATAATGAAATCAGTCAATTTAAATGAAGAAATTAGGCCCTAATATATGGATTCCACATGACTGGGAATACACATGTGCATCTGTTGGTCACAGATACCTTAAAAAAAGGTATGAGTGTGGATCAGAAAACCAGTCAGTATCTGGTGTAACCACCATTTGACTCAAGCTGCGCGACACATCTCCTTCCTATAGAGTTGATCAGGCTGTTGATTGTTGCCAGTGGAATGTTTTCCCACTCTTCTTCAATGGCGGTGCGAACACGCTGTCGTACACATCACAATCACTCTGTTCACAACGTTGACATCAGCAAACCGCTCGCCAACAATGCCTTACACGAGGTCTGCATTTGTGAGGCCAGTTGGCCGTACTGCCAAAATCTCTAAAGCGATGTTGGGAGCTGGCTTATGGTAGAGAAATTAACATTCAATTTTCTGGCAACACCTCTGGTGGACATTCCAGCAGTCCAGCGTGCCAATTTCACGGTCCCACAAAACATGAGACATTTGTGGCATTGTGTTGTGTGACGAAACTGCACATTTTTAGAGCAGCTTTTTTTTTATTGTCCCCCAGCACAAGGTGTGTAACGATCATGCGGTTTAATCAGCTTCTTGATATGCCACACATGTCAGGTGGATGGATTATCTTGGCAAAAGAGAGATGCTCACTCACGGGGATGTAAACAAATGTGTGTCCAACCATTTTTTTTCTTCGGGTTTGCTTTGATGCTAGCCAAGGTATTCTCTCACACTGGTTGAAAGGTTGTTCTATTATCTAGAGGCTCTGATTGAAAGGATTTGGTGGACCGAGACTGAGTTGAACAGTCCCCTTCTGTTATCCACTTATCCACAGTTTATTTTGTAATCAGTAAAACCAATTATATACAGTGGCAAGAAGAAATATGTGATCCCTTTGGAATTAATTGGATTTCTGCATAAATTAGTCACAGAATTTGATCTGATCTTCATCATAGTCCGAATACCTATATAAACCTTGAATTGCTGATACTATTTCACAAAACTGTTTATGCTTAGCTCACATAATATATAATTTAAAAGTATGTAAGGTGTATGGAAATAGAATACATGTGGCAAAGACTAATATAGACATTAATAAATGCATTTCTATAGCTTCCAAAATAGGTTTTTACAATGATGGGGGAGTGCTAAGATGGCTGCATGGTGGCTCTAGTCAACACAGTCCTCTAGTTGATATATAAATCGTTGAGTAAAGCTCATCCTATCCATATGTTTAATTCCTCAACACAAACTTCAGTTGACATAGCCAAAGCTAGATTACACAACACTGAAGGGCGTAAAAGGTACTGAGGGCCAACAGAAATAGTCTCACTATTTTAAAAACAGATGTAGCTACCTTTGGACAGGAATCTAAAAATATAGGAAACAGAAAATGACAGAAAATGAACAAATTGATGGTAGCAGCTCCGCTGGCTGCGATGTGCCAGTTGAAAGCAGCTCTTCGGATCAGAAAGCAGAAAAACGGTGAGGAGATGTGGTTCTTTAAAAATAGTTTCTCTCTGGTCCCCATTGCGGTGCTGAGGCTGTTTTAATAGGCCTCCTAACAGTGTGATGTATGGTAGAGTGTGATAATAGGTTCCTGTGAACTGATCTGGGACCAGCAGCAGGCTGGAGATCACACACATCAGGAATAGCAGGTTGACAGACTGAGACAGACGGGTGTGTTGAGGAAAAGCTTGTTCCAAGGATCAGGCAGAGCTAATTTTCCAGTTTTTAAATGTTTATTCAAGCAATTGCAATGAATTTTACTCTCCAGATATACCGGGGAGGAACTTGATTATTTACAAGTCACACAGTCTTTTATATACTTATTCTTCACAAAGAGCTGTTTACCTCTCGTAGGGGGAGGTACGCTTACAAAAGAGCTGTGGTAATTGGCTCCACTGTCTTAGAATAGTACAAACAACAACAGCTCTCACAACCGATGATAGAGGAGTGATAAGATCTTTAAAGCCTGAACAGAGGAAACTACATTTTCCCCTGGCTTGGTTTTTAGTGCCCTACACATAAAGAGCCAGTAATATATCACTCATCCGTGCGGTATGTAAAGAGGGCACTGGACAGCTGTGGTATTATTCAACTTAAGCATTTTGCACAGAATTAGACTGTAACAAAACAATTTTGCTCTAGCAGGTTGGGAACAAGTATAGCAAGGGGAAGATGTGCAGGCTTTTGTTCTAGCCCAGTACTAACACACCTAATTCCATAATCGAAGCCCTTCATACGCTACATTGGGTGTGTTCGTACTGAGCTGGACCAAAGCCTGAAAAACCCTAGTTGGCAGGGTTGTTAGCTAGACTGTCTGTTGGAGGCAAGGGTCTTAATGATCTAAACCATTTATAACCTGCCCACAACAAAGGCTTAATAATCCCAGAGCTAAAAACCCTTCTCTCCAAATAACCACAAAACTATAAGTGACTGAGACACCATGTCTCTGTCTCTTCTCTCTGATTGCAATCATTAATAACACATTGTTTGTTAATTACAGTAGCTTATGCATGGTAATGAATTTCTGTTTTTAGTGTTGCCTAATCGCTCCGGCAACCTATTTTAACCATATTCGTGGCGATGAATCAGGCTTTCTCTAAATGAAGATGTGTGTGGTGTTGCAGCGGTGACAGGGAGGGCGGAGTGGGATAGATGGGATTTCTTGGGTGAAAGGGGGGTGATCAAATTGATAAAATGTTCCAGTTAGGATGGTTAATTTCCCATCGATCTCCCTGTGTCCACCTCCCTGCGGTAAGGTGGGCGCATGGGGTGGGTTGTATTCATAAGGGCACACCGTAGCCAGACATTTTCCAACGGACAAAGAGTGTTTCTTATTCGACAAGTTCAGGCAGTCCCTCCCTGTTTCAGTCAGTTGTCTTCCGTGTGGTGCCTAACGAATACTCCCCCGGTGCAGAGTAGGGCCGGCTGGATGGTTAGGTAATCCTCTAATGACAGGAGTTGTGTAGTTGAGTTAATACACTTAACTGTAAGAGGATAGAGCCCACGGCCTGCCCGGGATGACACTCACATTCAGATGAGGGAGGATTCATGGAAAGGTGTTTGAGATTCGCCCTGTGTTCTAACCTCTTGACCTTTGACCTCTATGTTGACCCCTTTAGATCTGCTCCCAGCTCAGTGAGCGTCTGGAGAAACAGCAGGCAGCCAACAAGGGAGAGCTGGAGAAGATCCAGGTGAGACCATGTCACAGGACATCACACCATCACATGACAGACTGCTCAATCACGTGACATACCGCTGTTTTCAAATGTGCATGCTTTCTTTGTGTGGCTGTGCGAGTGAGTGTCGTATTCATTTTTTATTTATTGTCCTTACGCTTAGCAAGTTAACATTAGCTGCTAAGTTTATTTTTGTCTGTATGTATACAGGTTAGTCTCATTGAGATAAAATGTATTTTACAAAAGAGACCAAGTATGACAGCCCCCGCACCTCTCCGAAACCTGTATATGTATATACAGTACCAGTCAAAAGTTTAGACACACCTACTCATTCAAGGGTTTTTCTTTATTTTTTACTCTTTTCTACGTTATAGAATAATAGTGAAGACACCAAAACTATGAAATAACACATGGAATCATGTAGTAACCAAAAGTGTTAAACAAATTAAGATAGATTTTAGATTCTTCAAAGTAGCCACCCTTTGCCTTGATGACAGCTTTGCACACTCTTGGTACTTTGTCAACCAGCTTCACCTGGAAGGCTTTTTTTGTGTTATTACATACGGCCAGAAATAACTTTTGTATATCAGAGTGATGGTAACTCACCAGCATTACGACCAGGAATACGACTTTCCCAAATTGGATCCTTTGTTCGGACCCCCTGGGGCAACTTATCCCAGAGGCTGCTCCAAAACGCCGCCGGCTGAGAAGAGGTATTCGGAGTGGACTTCTAGTCCGACTCAGGAGGCGTGCACACCATCCACCACTTCCGAGTATATTACTTGCTAATATTCAGTATCTGGACAATAAAGCAGAAGTGCTCAGGACGAGGATCTCCTTCGGGAGACATCAGGGACTGTAACATACTCTTTTTCACGGAATCATGGATCTCTCCGGACATACTGTCTCCGTCCACATAGCCAGCTGGGTTCTCAGTACATCGTGCAGACAGGAATAAAGAACTCTCCGGGAAGAAAAACGGCGGTGGTGTATGTTTCATGATTAAATACTCATGGTGTGGTTGTAATAATGTAAATACACTCAAGTCCTTTTGTTCACCCGACCTAGAATACCTCACAATCAAATGCCGACCATATTACCTCCCAAGAGAATTCTCTTTGGTTGTAGTCACAGTCGTGTACAGTCGTGGCCAAAGGTTTTGAGAATGACACAGATATGAATTAATTTCCACAAAGTTTGCTGCTTCAATGTCTTCAGATTTTTTTGTCAGATGTTACTATGGAATACTGAAGTATAATTACAAGAATTTCAAAAGTGTCAAAGGCTTTTATTGACAATTACATGAAGTTGATGCGTACCATTCTTTATTTATGGCTGTGCTCTTAGGGAAAATTGTGAGTGAGCCCACTCCCTTGGCTGAGAAGCAACCCCACACATGAATGGTCTCAGGATGCTTTACTGTTGGCATGACACAGGACTGATGGTAGTGCTCACCTTGTCTTCTCCGGACAAGCTTTTTCCAGATGCCCCAAACAATCGGAAAGGGGATATATAAGAGAAAATGACTTTACCCCTGTCCTCAGCAGTCCAATCCCTGTACCTTTTGCAGAATATCAGCCTGTCCCTGATGTTTTTCCTGGAGAGAAGTGGCTTTTTGCTGCCCTTCTTGACACCAGGCCATCCTCCAAAAGTATTCGCCTCACTATGCGTGCAGATGCACTCACACCTGCCTGCTGACATTCCTGAGCAAGCTCTGTACTGGTGGTGTCCAGATCCCGCAGCTGAATCAACTTTCTCCAGCCGTGTCCTCGTCAACACTCACACCTGTGTTAACGAGATAATCACTGACATGATGTCAGCTGGTCCTTTTGTGGCAGGGATGAAATGCAGTGGAAATGTTTGTTGGGGATTCAGTTCATTTGCATGGCAAAGAGGGACTTTGCAATTAATTGCAATTCATTTGATCACTCTTCATAACATTCTGGAGTATATGCAAATTGCCATCATAGAAACTGAGGCAGCAGACTTTGTGAAAAATAATATTTGTGTCATTCTCAAAACTTATGGCCACGACTGTGTATTCCCCCTCAAGGAGCTACACTGGACTTTGTGCAAACTGGAAACCACACATCCTGAGGAAGCATTTATTGTAGCTGGGGATATAAACAAAGCTAATCTCAGGAAAACGTTACCGAAGTTCGATCAACACATTGACTGTATTACTCGCGCTGCAAAAAACACTCGATCACTGCTACTCCCCCTTCCGGAATGCCTACAAGGCCCTCCCCCTCCCTCCCATCAGCAAATCAGATCACAACTCAATTTTGCTCCTCCCTTCCTATAGGCAGAAATTCAAACAGGAATTACCTGTGCTAAGGCCTATTCAACACCTGTCTGACCAATCGGAATCAATGCTTCAAGATTGTTTTGATCACCCGGGCGGGGATATGTTCCGGGTAGCCTCGGAGAATAACAATGATGTATACACGGACACAGTGACTCAGTTCACCAGGAAGTATATAGGGGATGTTGTTCCCACTGTGACTATTAAAACCTACCCAAACCAGAAACCGTTGATAGACAGCATCATTCGTGCAAAAATTAAAGTGCGAACCACCACATTTAACCATAGCAAGGTGACTGGGAATATGGTTGAATACAAACAGTTTAGTTATTCCCTACGTAAGGCAATCAAACAGGCAAAATGTTGGGTGGAGAGACAAAGTGGAGTCGCAAGTCAGCGGCTCAGACACGAGACGTATGTGGCAGGGTCTACAGACAATCACGGACTACAAAAAGAAAACCAGCCACGGAAGTCTTGCTTCCGGACAAGAGAAACACCTTCATCCGCTTTGAGCATAACGTTGTCACCGACGTGGCCCGCTCCCAAGGACTGTGGGCTCTCGTTCTCCGTGGCCGACGTCAGGAAGACATTTAAACGTGTTAACCCTCGCAAGGCTGCCGACCCAGACGGCATCCCTAGCTGCGTCCTCAGAGCATGTGCAGACCATCTGGCTAGAAATGAACAAATCAACTTTTAACAAGGCACACCTGTTAATTGAAATGCATTCCAGGTGGAACCTGGTTGAGAGAATGCCAAGAGTGTGCAAAGCTGTGCAAAGCTGTCATCAAGGCTCCCGAGTGGCGCAGGAGCCTAAGAAACTGCTTCTCAGTGCGAGAGGCGTCACTATAGACACCCTGGTTTTGAATCCAGGCTGTATCACAACCGGCTTTGATTGGGGGTCCCATAGGGCCACGCACAATTTGCCCAGCGTCGTCCAGGTTTGGCCGGTGTAGGCTGTCATTGTGAATAATAATTTATTCCTAACTGACTTGCATAGTTAAATAAAGGTTACATTAAAAATAAAAGGCTACTTTGAAGAATCTCAACTTTCAAATATATTTTGATTTGTTTAACACTTTTAAAAATGTTGATACATGATTCCACATGTGTTATTTCACAGTCTTAATGTCTTCACTATTATTCTACAATGTAGAAAATAGTAAAAGTAAAGACAAACCCTTGAATGAGTAGGTGTGTCCCAACTTTAGACTGGTACTGTATAAGCGTGTATTTCAGAGGGACTGGGTTAAAAGTCGAATTTCGGACCCTGTGTTCAATTGACCAATAAAGTGATCTTAATGTATCATGGAATGTAAAAATGTATACTATCAGCTATGCATGATTATAGCCTAATATTCAAACCTCTGCCGTCTTATATGAGAATTAGGAGATTAGGACAAAGAATCAATTTCTATTCCCTTTTGATATCACAGACAGAATAGCCCACTTCTCTGTCTCCCTGTACCTTAGGACTCTGGATTGGGATATTGGATGATCATGTAGTTGGTATACAGCTTCTCATTTCCGGACTCGGCAAGGTGATGGGGGTGGGGTGAGGTGGAGGATGAGAGGGCTCTTGAAACTGCGGAGGACTATATCTCCCGTAAAGGAGAGACCCTCAGCCTGCCACCTCACCCTGCTACCGTCCTCACGGCCACATTGCTCACTACTATTGCAGCTGCCTGTACTTACTCGGACAACACACCACACACTGGGGGAAAATGACAGGGGGAATGGGAGGGAGATACCTGTGTGAGCTAGCTGGAAAGTGAGGAAGCCCCAGTGATGTCGTTTTGTAAACTGTGCCTGCTCTTAGATGCTCCGATTTGCGTGGTGTATCGTTGTGGTACAACGTGACCTGGTTTAACCTGTGTCTGGGTCTCTTTCACTCCAGTTGAAGGTAAAAGGCTGGGAGAAGTGCAGTATCTTGTTGAACAGAGAGGTTTGTCTGAAGGGATAGGCTTAGAGGTGTACTGGTGTAAGATGTGCCTGCCTGGTATAACTGGTGTCCTGGTCTCTCCCCTGTACAGGTGAAGGTAGAAGGCTGGGAGAAGTGCAGTATATTGTTGAACAGAGAGGTTTGTCTGAAGGGATAGGCTTAGAGGTGTACTGGTGTAAGCTGTGCCTGCCTGGTATAACTGGTGTCCTGGTCTCTCCCCTGTACAGGTGAAGGTAGAAGGCTGGGAGAAGTGCAGTATATTGTTGAACAGAGAGGTTTGTCTGAAGGGATAGGCTTAGAGGTGTACTGGTGTAAGCTGTGCCTGCCTGGTATAACTGGTGTCCTGGTCTCTCCCCTGTACAGGTGAAGGTAGAAGGCTGGGAGAAGTCACTTGCCTCTGTGGTGTAGCCATGTTTTAACCCGTGACCCCGCTCTATGCGGTCTCTCCCCTACAGCTGAAAGTCGAAGGCTGTGAAAAGTGCTCCATCCTGTTCAGCAAGGAGGGTCGTCTGAAGGCAGCGAGGAAGCTGAAGGAGGGCAGTGAGGAGGAGACGGACGAGGAGAAGGAGGCTCTGAAGAACCAGCTCCGAGAGATGGAGCTGGAACTGGCCCAGACCAAACTACAGCTGGTGGAGGCAGAGTGCAAGATACAGGTACTAGGCTCACTTCAAAATACTTCTGCTTAAATTGTTGTCATCCGCACTGTAGCTACCAGCATAGAATAAACTCAGCTGAGATCCTCGATCAGTTCATTTCAATCCTAACAGTTCATGATTTCATTACTGAAGGGAGTTTGAGGCAATACACGTTTTCATTCATTCTAGTTTTAATCTCCTTTTTCCTTACACCAGGCTGGCCCTGCAGCTCCAGCCCATTGCCTAACCTCTTCCCGGTACGTTTTCTCCCCCCGCAGGACTTGGAGCACACCCTGGGTCTGGCTCTCAACGAGGTCCAGGCTGCTAAGAAGACCTGGTTCAACAGAACCTTAACCTCCATCAAGACCGCGACGGGAGCACAGGGCAAGGAGACCACCTAACTTGAGACACTCCTTCTCGACCATAGACTGTCTCCTTCTCCCCACCTTGCTCCCAAACCTCCCCCTCCCGCCCTCCCCCTCCTTCTCCTAGTCAGAGGTACCACCCACTCACTGGACTGGAGCAAACCAAACCTCACCGTGACACGACGGGGGTTTTAAAAAAAGGACTAAGCTCAAAGGTACCACTGCCCCAAACGAAACAACGTACTTAATTAAAAAAGAAAGAGAGGTTTCAACGTTAGTCTTTATACTACTGATATTTAACAGGTAAGGAAGGAGCTTTCTAGAGAGCTACCTGAACTGCCCTTCCAGACCTGGGAAATACAATCTATTTGCTTGCACAAACAACTCCAACTGTAATCTAAGTACTACGAGTGCTAACCGACAGCCTCTTGCTTTTTCTCGTTTCCGTTCTACGATACCTTTCTTTTCTATATGTGTATGATTATGAACACGCTCATGTATAGACGTGTGTCTGTGAAGACTGAGCACACCAGAGTGTATGTATGCGTGTGTTAGTGTGTGTGAATATTTAGCCGAATGTGTGTGTGTGTGTGTGTGTGTGTGTGTGCATGTTTGTGTGACTGACGATGGTTCTGAGTGTGTGGCGGTGAACCTGTGAAGCTCGGAGTGCGAGTTTAGTGTATGAAAAGTGGGTGCTTTATAGTGTGCGGAGGTTGGCGCTATATGAGGAGGAAGAGGATCTTATTGACGAAGCCTTGATGCGAAGGGTTAAGGTGAACATAATGTACAGCATAACAGTAGATATATTAGCAACAGCCTGGGGTCTGTCCGGCCGGTTGTGCAGTAGCAGACGGAGGCCACTAGTGGACGATGTCCTGGTGGTCCTGACGCAGTCCTCACAATGCGCTTTCTGGGCCGGGACAGGCTGGGCTCAAAGCATGGGGGCTCCGAGGCTGGAGCTGCAGATATAGAGATTTGTGGCCCTCCCTTGGCTCAGATCCCACCCCACACACTCTTCCCCCCCCCCAGACCTAGTCAGTGACCCCACTCTCCCAACATAGACGTAAACACACACAGACGTTACAGGCACCTACCTATGTACACTCTGACTCCACCCTCCCAATGTAGACATAGACATATACACATCACAGCCAGCCACCTACCACCTACACTTCTGAAAAGGAGAGAAATGGTGATATGCCACACGCATGTCATCTGGTCATCAGTCACAGGCTGTGTGCTTATGTGTGCACTCTTATGTGGGAGACAGAGACAGAGGGTCAGACAGAGACATAACTATTGGGGCTCATCAAAGTTCAGAGGTCGTTGGAGGTCAAGCTGGCATTCTCCCTAAAGGAGTCTGGGGCACGTTGCGGGATGTCATGAACAGAGCTGACATGATTCCTTGTTTTACATGTTTGCTCGACATATTATATATTTCTGAACGCTCCCTGGTTAGAGCTCTGTGTCCATATTAGGGAAGGTCCTCTCTCTACTGACAGTCCGTGTGTGGGTTTGTGGTGGGAGGAGCGGTCTTTGCACCTTAATATTCATATTTATAACGTATGGGATCCGGCTAAGCTTGCTTAAGTCTGTGTTGATGTCAGTGGAAGAAGTAAAGCCTGTGCAATGTGCTGAGAACAGAGGCTGTTCCGTAAGGCACTGGGTTGTACATAAAAAGCATTCTGATGATGAGTTTTTGTCTATTCTTTTGTATTTCTACTCTCCGCTGTACACTGTACTAATTAATAATGTTGCCTAAAATAATTAAGAACTGTGTTACAGATTAATGATGATCATAATGTATGTTTTTTTGCTCAAAGCTTCCTTTGCTTTAAATGTCAGGCAAAACCTCTGTCTCATCCATAACATGCCAAAATGTACCTTCTTTCATCCAACATTACTGAACGTGTGGAACATTGTACTAGTGTAGGTTGCGTTACTCTGCATTTCAATATAAAGCTATGAACACAGGCCTACTTGTTGTTTGTTTTGTTTTTATGCTCGTCCGAATGTATGGATGGATCATACACTTTTTATAGCCCTGACTATTTCTCCTCTTCTTCTCCCTGCATGTTGGCTGAATATAATTCAAGTCATTATAGGGTCTCTATTCTGCTCCATGATCAATAGAATGAGTATCAGATTCCCGTTGCCATGTTACCTCTGGACATAACGAAGCAGAGAGATCTGATGTCTCACTTGTCTGTCTGCCTGTGACAACTCCTGGGGCAGGGTCCCAAATGGCACCCTATTCCCTATACAGTTCACTGTTTTTGACCTGGTCAAAAGTAGTGCCCTATAAAGGGAATAGGGTGCCATTTGGGATTGCAACCCCTACTATCCTGCTCTACTGAAAATACCTTGAAACCCTTTTAATACATCCAGGTCTCTCTCTTGCGCTCTTTTCATAAGGATCCTTCTCCCTCGCTCTTCTTTATATAGTTAAATAAAGGTTAAATAAAAATATTTAAAATATCCCTCTCTCTCGCTCCCTCCGTCTCTCTCTCTCCCTCCGTCCCTCTCTTTCTCGCTCCCTCCGTCTCTCTCTCTCTCTCCCTCCGTCCCTCTCTTTCTCGCTCCCTCCGTCTCTCTCTCTCTCTCCCTCCGTCCCTCTCTTTCTCTCTCCCTCCGTCCCTCTCTTTCTCTCTCCCTCCGTCCCTCTCTCCCGTCCCTCTCTTTCTCTCTCCCTCCGTCCCTCTCTTTCTCGCTCCCTCCGTCTCTCGCTCCCTCCGTCTCTCTCTCCCTCCGTCCCTCTCTTTCTCTCTCTCCTCCGTCCCTCTCTTTCTCTCTCCCTCCGTCCCTCTCTTTCTCTCTCCCTCCGTCCCTCTCTTTCTCTCTCCCTCCGTCCCTCTCTTTCTCTCTCCCTCCGTCCCTCCCCCTCTTTCTCGCTCCCTTCGTCCCTCTCTTTCTCGCTCCCTTCGTCCCTCTCTTTCTCGCTCCCTCCGTCCCTCTCTTTCTCGCTCCCTCCGTCCCTCTCTTTCTCGCTCCCTCCGTCCCTCTCTTTCTCTCTCGCTCCTCCGTCCCCCTCTCTTTCTCGCTCCCTCTGTCTCTCTCTCTCCCTCCGTCCCTCTCTTTCTCTCTCTCCCTCCGTCTCTCTCTCTCCTTCCGTCCCTCTCTTTCTCTCCCTCTCTTTCTCTCTCCCTCCGTCCCTCTCTTTCTCTCTCCCTCCGTCCCTCTCTCTTCTCCCTCCGTCTCCCTCCGTCTCTCTCTCTCCCTCCGTCCCTCTCTCTCTCTCTCCCTCCGTCCCTCTCTTTCTCTCTCCCTCCGTCCCTCTCTTTCTCTCTCCCTCCGTCCCTCTCTTTCTCTCTCCCCTCCGTCCTCTCTCTTTCTCTTTCTCCCCTCCGTCCCTCTCTTTCTCTCTCCCTCTCCCTCCGTCCCTCTCTTTCTCTCTCCCTCCGTCCCTCTCTTTCGCTCCCTCCGTCCCTCTCTTTCCCTCCGCTCCTCTCGTCCCTCCCTCTCTTTTCGCTCCCTCCGTCCCTCTCTTTCTCGCTCCCTCCGTCTCTCTCCCTCCATCCCTCTCTTTCTCGCTACCTCCGTCTCTCTCTCCCTCCGTCCCTCTCTTTCTCTCTCCCTCCGTCCCTCTTTCTCGCTCCCTCCGTCTCTCTCTCTCCCTCCGTCCCTCTTTTCTCGCTCCCTCCGTCTCTCTCTCTCTCTCCCTCCGTCCCTCTCTTTCTCGCTCCCTCCGTCTCTCTCTCTCCCCTCCGTCCCTCTCTTTCTCTCTCCCTCCGTCCCTCTCTTTCTCTCTCCCTCCGTCCCTCTCTTTCTCTCTCCCTCCGTCCCTCTCTTTCTCGCTCCCTCCGTCTCTCGCTCCCTCCGTCTCTCTCTCCCTCCGTCCCTCTCTTTCTCTCTCCCTCCGTCCCTCTCTTTCTCTCTCCCTCCGTCTCTCTCCCTCCATCCCTCTCTTTCTCGCTACCTCCGTCTCTCTCTCCCTCCGTCCCTCTCTTTCTCTCTCCCTCCGTCCCTCTTTCTCGCTCCCTCCGTCTCTCTCTCTCCCTCCGTCCCTCTCTTTCTCGCTCCCTCCGTCTCTCTCTCTCTCTCCCTCCGTCCCTCTCTTTCTCGCTCCCTCCGTCTCTCTCTCTCCCCCCGTCCCTCTCTTTCTCTCTCCCTCCGTCCCTCTCTTTCTCTCTCCCTCCGTCCCTCTCTTTCTCTCTCCCTCCGTCCCTCTCTTTCTCGCTCCCTCCGTCTCTCGCTCCCTCCGTCTCTCTCTCCCTCCCGTCCCTCCTTTCTCTCTCCCTCCGTCCCTCTCTTTCCCTCCGTCCCTCTCTTTCTCTCTCCCTCCGTCCCTCTCTTTCTCTCTCCCTCCGTCCCTCTCTTTCTCTCTCCCTCCGTCCCTCTCTTTCTCTCTCCCTCCGTCCCTCTCTTTCTCTCGCTCCCTCCGTCCCTCTCTTTCTCGCTCCCTCCGTCCCTCTCTTTCTCGCTCCCTCCGTCCCTCTCTTTCTCGCTCCCTCCGTCCCTCTCTTTCTCGCTCCCTCCGTCCCTCTCTTTCTCGCTCCCTCCGTCCCTCTCTTTCTCGCTCCCTCCGTCTCTCTCTCTCCCTCCGTCCCTCTCTTTCTCGCTCCCTCCGTCTCTCTCTCTCCTTCCGTCCCTCTCTTTCTCTCTCCCTCCGTCCCTCTCTTTCTCTCTCCCTCCGTCCCTCTCTTTCTCGCTCCCTCCGTCTCTCTCTCTCCCTCCGTCCCTCTCTCTCTCTCTCCCTCCGTCCCTCTCTTTCTCTCTCCCTCCGTCCCTCTCTTTCTCTCTCCCTCCGTCCCTCTCTTTCTCTCTCCCTCCGTCCCTCTCTTTCTCTCTCCCCCTCTGTCCCTCTCCCTTTTTCTCGCTCCCTCCGTCCCTCTCTTTCTCGCTCCCTCTCTTTCTCGCTCCCTCCGTCCCTCTCTTTCTCGCTCCCTCCGTCCCTCTCTTTCTCGCTCCCTCCGTCCCTCTCTTCCCTCTCTTTCTCTCCTCCGTCCCTCTCTTTCTCGCTACCTCCGTCTCTCTCCCTCCATCCCTCTCTTTCTCGCTACCTCCGTCTCTCTCTCCCTCCGTCCCTCTCTTTCTCTCTCCCTCCGTCCCTCTTTCTCGCTCCCTCCCTCTCTCTCTCTCCCTCCGTCCCTCTCTTTCTCGCTACCTCCGTCTCTCTCTCCCTCCGTCCCTCTCTTTCTCTCTCCCTCCGTCTCTCTCTCTCCCTCCGTCCCTCTCTTTCTCTCTCCCTCCGTCCCTCTCTTTCTCTCTCCCTCCGTCCCTCTTTTCTCGCTCCCTCCGTCCCTCTCTTTCTCGCTCCCTCCGTCCCTCTCTTTCTCTCTCCCTCCGTCCCTCTCTTTCTCTCTCCCTCCGTCCCTCTCTTTCTCTCTCCCTCCGTCCCTCTCTCTCCTCCCTCCGTCCCTCTCTTTCTCTCTCCCTCCGTCCCTCTCTTTCTCCCTCCCTCCGTCCCTCTCTTTCTCCCTCCCTCCGTCTCTCTCTTTCTCCCTCCCTCCGTCCCTCTCTTTCTCCCTCCCTCCGTCTCTCTCTTTCTCTCTCCCTCCGTCTCTCTCTTTCTCTCTCCCTCCGTCCCTCTCTTTCTCTCTCCCTCCGTCCCTTTCTTTCTCTCTCCCTCCGTCCCTCTCTCTCTCTCTCTCTCTCCCTCTCTCTCTCTCTCTCTCTCCCTCCGTCCCTCTCTCTCTCTCTCCCTCCCTCCCTCTCTCTCTCTCCCTCCCTCCGTCCCTCTCTCTCTCCCTCCCTCCGTCCCTCTCTCTCTCCCTCCGTCTCTCTCTCTCTCCCTCCCCCCTCTCCGTCTCTCCCTCCGTCTCTCTCTCTCCCTCCCTCCCTCCCTCTCTCTCCCTCCCTCCGTCTCTCTCTCCCTCCCCCCTCTCCTCTCTCTCTCCCTCCCTCCGTCTCTCTCCCCTCCCTCCGTCTCTCCCTCTCTCTCTCTCCCTCCCTCCGTCTCTCCCTCCCTCCGTCTCTCTCCCTCCCTCCGTCTCTCTCTCTCCTCCCTCCGTCCCTCTCTCTCCCTCTCTCCCCTCCGTCCCTCTCTCTCTCCCCTCCGTCCCTCTCTCTCTCTCCCTCCGTCCCTCTCTCTCCTCCCTCCGTCCCTCTCTCTCTCTCCTCTCTCTCTCTCCTCTCTCCTCCCTCCGTCCCTCTCTCCCTCCCTCCGTCCCTCTCTCCCTCCCTCCGTCCCTCTCTCCCTCCCTCCGTCCTCCCCTCCCCCTCTCTCCCTCCCTCCGTCCCTCTCTCCCTCCGTCCCTCTCTCTCTCCCTCCCTCCGTCTCTCTCTCTCCGTCCCTCTCTCTCTCCCTCCCTCCGTCTCTCTCTCTCCCTCCCTCTCTCTCTCTCTGGTGATTAATAAGGGCCATTGCTCAGGGGCCCAGTGGCTCTTCTTCCTTCCATCCTACCCCTTTGTATTCCGCTTGGGAGAAAAGACCATGAAGGGACTATAGCAGGGTTGTCAAACTCATTTAGCCCCATTTAGCATTCAGTCTTCAACGAGGTCCGGAGAGCTGCACTGGAAATTTGTCAAATTTCCTCGCTGTCAAAATGTTGCAAAAAAATTGTCCATCCATAGCTCTTGGAATTTTCCAGTGCTCCCTGGCTGTCCAGCTTTCATTTCGGTGATCATTAGCAGCTGGACACAGTCAAACTTTAGGAATGTATGTCCATTATCATTTCCACACAGTTTCGATTTGGTTTTAGTCTTTTTAAAGTATATTGAGTTTTTTTTGTTCTTCTCAAATCACAGCAGGCCGGATTGGACCCCCTAGTGGGCCATATGTTTGGCACCTCTGGACTAGAGCGATAGACAGGTACCATGGTAACCAGGTAGGAGTACCCCCTCTGTAAGGATATTGTACAGTGATGGGGTTTCTTTCTCTCTCTGTGATCTAACTGCACAGGTGTGGTGACAGTGGGGTTTGGGAGGAGGGTGAAAAGGATATGTGTCCCTCTGCCTGCCTGTTTACCCACAAATGCCTTTTCAGAGGCTCTCGTCGTCTCATGTACTGAATAGCCGAATAATATTACAAAGCACACTGTGTCAAACAGATTTTATATTTCTCTGTCAAATTAAACAAAACATTCTCAACCTTAATATAAAATAATCTCTTGAGAAAATCTTTGTTTTGGGGGGAGGGAATCTCAGACGATTGTAATATGAAAAGCTCCCGCTATTTTTACGTTCTGCATAATTGGGTTCTGTTGTTCTAAAAACAGTCTCCGTTGTCAGTCAACTCATAACCCTGACGCCCTAACAAGCTGCCTTAACTGCTAGGCAGTGCTGGCAGTAGAAATCCCCTAATTCCAGTTTCTTTTTCTAGTCCCAGAAGACATTTGATTGTTTTCTTTGTGTTATTTTGTCTTCAGCAATGAAGGCGCTATTTTTAAACATGCAACATTACAGCCCTCCAGTTGTCCCTGATTTTAAATCTCCAGCGTGTATGGATTGTGACAGCTTTTAAAAAATGTTGATATATCATTTAAGTGTTTATAACTTTTGGGCCCCCATAAAGTTATCACCCGGGCTGAGGTGTCTGCTTGCGGTGAGGCGTGGGAAACCTGTTACCCGCAGGGAGTAACGAGCGTCAGCATTATGCAATCAAACAGACCCCCCTTCCCCCCCAGTCCCTACTTACCTTACAAAATGATATTAGCCTACCGCCCGGCAGCAGAGTGCAGAGTATGGGTGGAATGTTTATGGGGTTAAGTTGCAGGCAGGCACTGAGGCAGCATCGCTCTGTGATTTTGTGAGTCAAGAGGGACCAGGTCGCCCAGACGGGTTCGCACAGGTTTGTCCTCAGAGTGAAACCCCCCACTCTCCCTTCATTCCCACCCTTCATTGCAGACCCCTCCACCCCCAACCCCTTCTCCACTCCACTGACACAGGGAGAGGTGTCATTGCCCAGTCGGTCGTCTCCAGAATCTAAAATAGGAGCATCCTGGGCCCAGTCGTTGGAGCTGCTGCTGCTGTGTGTGTGTGTGCGCGCTGCTACCGAGACCCTCCCACTAATCCTGATTACTTTCCCAGATGGAGAGACGGTGTCTCTATTAAACAACTTGGCTCTGGTCTCCCACAGTACATCCATACTGGAGAGGGCGTTATAGGTATTTTGATGGTCTCCTGCCTCCCCAGTGCAGCAGCTAATTTCAACATGGACAGCAAACCTGCTTGATTAATCGTGCCTGGTTCAATGGAACTAATAAAATAGTCAGAAGAGTACAAACGCCTGCATATCTGGCACTCTAAAGCAAACACGAAACGTATTTGAAAGATTTCAAGTAGTATTTGAACCCAGTTCATGTAATCGTTTACAGTCTCCGTTAATGTTGAATATGGGAGATATTAGAGATGTCATCCAATACAGTTGACTCAATCAGCAGCTGTTTGGCTCAATTACCCCCTAGTTTATTATTCAACCTCTAAATTGGTCCCCACTATCATACTCTTGAGAAATGTTGTTATAATGAAATCCCCTGGTAGTATGAGAAGCAGTGTGCGGCGTTTGTCTTTTAATTGAAGATGTTTTGCTAAACTACCCCTGAGCTTATAGACACTGAGTGTACAAAACATTAGGAGCACCTTAATATTGAGTTGCAGCCCCTTTTGCCCTCAGAAGAGCCTCAATTCGTCGGCGCATGGACTCTGTAAGGTGTCGAAAGTGTTCCACAGGGATGCTGGCCCATGTTGACTCCAATGCTTCCCACAGCTGTGTCAAGTTGGCTGGATGTGCTTTGGGTGGTGGACCATTCTTGAAACACCATAGGAAACTGTTGAGCTTGGAAAAACCCAGCAGCTTTGCAGTTGACACACACAAACCAATGCGCACGGTACCGACCACCATACCCCGTTCCAATTGTCTCAAGCCTTTAAAATCGTTCCTTTAACCCGTCTCCTCCCCTTCATCTACACTGATTTGAAGTGGATTTAACAAGTGGCATCAACAAAGGATCATAGGTTTCACCTACCTGGCAGTTTGTCATGGAAAGAGCAGATGTTCGTAATGTTTTGTACACATTCTTCAGTCCCCACTATTATTACTTGTATCAAACTAACCCTGAGACAAGATTCAATCTCTGCTTCTGATTTAAAAAGACCAGCTCGACCCCTTTTCTACTCAGCCTTTTATACACTCTTATAATATACTTTTCAGTCCCCACTATCATGACTTCCATCAGATTAGCTGTTAAATAATACGTCTCTGCTTCCGAGGGAAAAGAGAGGAGGATATTAAAATACACCACACAGCAAATAGTCTGCGTTTACTTCATGGTAATAGAAAAGGAGATTGACACTTTAAAGAAGATTCAGTACTTTTTTTAATGATTATTTTGTCAAGCATAAATTATGGCAAATACAGTGACAAAATACATATCACCATGGTGATTTTGCGACTAATAATTTAATACCACAGCTAGAAAACATCTACTGCCGTCATTTCGAATGAAGTGCCGCTCGCTCAGAGGTTTGTGCACAATCGTCACTTTGCATTAGACCACCTTGTTGATAGTGACTTCATAACTCAAATGGATCATTTATTTGATGCCACGTGATCGAACAAAGTGCGAGAGGCACACAACTCCCGACAAGTTAGGCTGCTTTCTATGGAGTTACTTTTGTGCCAATAAAATGCTAAACCTTTACTTGATTTTAATGGCACAAATATAACTCCGTAGTCAAAATAATTCAACTTAAGTGGAAGATTCTATTTACAGAAAGATGAGGGGAGG
Organism: Oncorhynchus keta; assembly: GCF_023373465.1. Classification (NCBI taxonomy): domain Eukaryota; kingdom Metazoa; phylum Chordata; class Actinopteri; order Salmoniformes; family Salmonidae; genus Oncorhynchus; species Oncorhynchus keta. The sequence continues at coordinate 44,168,952 of NC_068429.1, forward strand.
GGTCTGTCACTCAGAAGACGCCAAAAGCTTAAAGAACTTTAGAAATTAAAATGTAAACACAAACCAGGCAGGAAATGCCCAAATGACTCACACACAAGTAGTTTAAAAAAGATTTATAGATGTATACATGTTTATCATATATATTTGTTTATATGTGCCTCTACAAAAATGCAAGTACTGTAGCTCTGCTATGGTTATACATTCTACTCAACAACAACGTTGTACATTCAGAACCAAAAAGCTTCGATCGACAGTCAGGATATTGGACAACACTGATGGGCTGAGATCCTCGAGAGCGAGCTTGTAACAAGTGATAGTCTGTCACAAGTGGAAAGCCCATCTCCCATACTGTGACCGACTTAACGCTGAACTACGCGCTGCAGCTACCTAGAGCACAGACAGGCGACGAAAACGTTCAGTTCAGCAATAAAAATCCTGCGAACCTCGCTCTCGCCGGGCGTAACCAGATCCCACTCCTGTTTCAGAGCTGCTGCAGGCTCGCAAATTGAATTCCCAGTTTTCTAAATTGTTCATAGGGCTCGAGTCGATCCGTAAATCATACAAGTTCAGCACTGTAGCGCAATTCAAATGCGATGGTCCTTTCCAATTTGAGGCGGCATATGCAGCGGTGCATGCAGTCGCCACGAACATGGGAGCGTTCCCTTTAAATGTCAATCGCGCCAGAGCGCTGAACTTCAGCGGTAGGGATGTAATCGAGTCCCCAGTCTCACACACCGGTCCCCTTCTCTCTCTCAGTAAAACATTAAGAACTGTAGAAGACTTCCACATATAAAAGTAAACAACTCAAAATAACTATATACACAGCTACAGCCCATTGTTAAGCACCAAGGTACATGGTTATGGGGGGGGTATATCTTCAGTAACAGCTTGTGGCTTGCACTAAATACAATCGTTGAGCTGGGGTGGTAGAGCCCCGTAGGAACTCCCGCCTTTTACCTTGTGTTTTATTACTGTACTGTGGGTGTGCGTGACAACGATGATGAGGATGGGTGTTTTGAGGTGGGCTGGAAATAACTCCAGCGTGTGTGTGTTTCCGGTGGGTCCTGAGTAGGATGCGGTGGAATATGGTCAATGTGGTTTTGTGCTTGTTGTGTCCCATATTCCTATGTCAAGGAGGAGGACCTATCAGGGACTGTTCAGGGGAAGTCGGTAGGGACGAGGTTATATTATACAATCCGTCACACAATTCAAACAATGTATAATTCAAAAGAACACAATCGTTGTTCATCGACAACAAGCCACTTAACCATTTTCCTTAGTGTCCTAACTCAAAGGCATCGTCATTATTGTCAATATATTTCGATCCATTTATATATTCTGCCTGGTCTTCTCATCGCCGAGATGTAATATATTATAGGAAATACAGCAATCTGCCCATTGAGGAGCACTAAGTGAGGCAATCTGCTCTCTCCACTACACTACCAGCCAGACCTGGGTTCAAATACTATTCGAAATCTTTTAGATATTTGTAATGTTTGCTTTAGCCTGTCTGGAGTGCCAGATGGGCTGGGTTTGCACTTTTGCGATTGAGCTTGCCGGGGGCAATAGAATAATTAAGCTCAGTTTAAGTATTTCAAATGATGTTAAATTATTTGAACCCAGTGTATGCTCCTGATAAGCAGTGAGGTGTTCTGCACTCTGGCCCACCTTAGGGAGCAGAGGCATGGATCATTAGCCTGGGACGATTCCAGGGGGAAATTAAAAGCCAACCAACGCTCAGTGAAGGATGATGTCCAGTAGCCTATTATTTATGTGGGCCATCTGGCCTTAGCATGTCTCAACACAACACACAGCCCTCGGAGAGAGCAGAATGTTGTATTGACGGGGAAGTTTTAAAGATTTTCACCCCAGCCACAGGCTTTCCATCTGTAAAGTCTGAATTTGAATTCAGAAGACAAACGCATTAATTCTCAAAAAAGGTAGGAAAACAAAGATTGAGGTACAAAAACAAAAAAAAAAGATTGATACTTTAATTAAGACTCTCAGCTCTGCTGCTGGCTGGCTGCTCTGAGCGATGGGATAGGGGAGCATCTCCATGTATCATATGGTGTTCAGGCAGTCATGGGACTAACCCTTCTCATCCAGGAACAACAAATGGAATATCCCATTGGTTCTTGGATGGACTATCCCCCTGCAGGGTTTTTTCATTTCCATGTGAGGCTTTGGTTTAGAGTCTAACTCTGCATGGGTTGTTGTTATACACGTCCTCAATGAGAGACTTGTTCCAGAAGACTAATCAACAGGAGTGATTGTCTATGGTGTAATCAATAGGATACCAGAAAGACCAATAGGAGTGATTGTCTATCATGTAATCAATAGGAGTGATTAGTTCATAACAAATTACATCTGTAAACCGCTTTTCATTATAATCAACAAAAAAAAAAATGGACACAACTAGACAAAGAACACAGCTGATGCTACAAGAGACAAGGACACTCAGGGAGCACAACTATCAACAGGAAGCCTTCTAGTTGCAGGCGAAGACATTCAAATACCGGTACACCTGAACACTTCAGATCTGAAAGGGGATTATGTGTTTGACAACTACAGATTTATAAACCACAGTAAACACAAATCTGAAAACTGTAAATGTGGAGATAGTTTAGTTCAGTTTGATCTTTTATTTGATGTTCTGACTTTTTAAAAATGTTCTCTACCTCAATAAACGTGTGTATAACTCTCAACGACAACTTACCCGTGATGTCAGTTAAGACTTACCGGGGCCGTACTGGCGAACATCAGAACAGGTTTCTCCGTCTCAAACTGCACACCAGCCAATTGATCAAACGCTCGACTTCAGCTGTTCTTATCAGATAACCTGGCAGACTTTATCCTCTGCTAACCTGCACAGCTACCCGTCATTATACCCCATGCGGTGACGCTGATGATTTGTTTTTAAGGATAACTAACGCAGCAGGTTAGGAGAATGAAGTTAAGGTTAAGAAGGGGGGTGGGGGGTTAGGCTTAACTAGAACGCTACAGCTGTCAACAACTGTTGTCCCCGACTCGACCACCGTAGGTCTACTCCATCTAGCCACAATGGTGGAAATGTAAACAAACCGTCTGTGGCGAGAAAAGCATCAGTATCATAACACCTGGTTCAAATTCCGTATCAGCCAATGAAAATCGTTGACATGGATTGGGACGTGATCCAACACTTGTTCACGAACGCGTCCTTAACGGAAGTCCACAACAGGCATGTTGCGATCATCAAAAGCAACTAGATGATGTGTGTTTGAGTGACTGGTCAAATAGCTCTCTGTGTAAATGTTGCAAGGGCTTGAATCTCAACATTAGTCGTCGTCGCCCCTCCCCCGCCTTGAAATGTAGAATTACAGTTTGTGTGTTGACAATAGCAGTGCAGACAAAACCTTGTCCATTTATATTGCGAATACATTTAATGAGGAGCTTCTTGTTGGAGTCCGTCTTGCAGACTGACACACAGGCTCCTGACACCGCTACATTAATAATCGTTATTTATTTAGGCGTGTAGGCTGGACTTACATGTACAACATTTTGTTATGCATTATTATAAATCATCCACTTTTTCTATTTGGTTATTTGAATCGCGCATCGAGGACCAGCAGTGAACATAAGATTTCCTGAACAAAAATGGTTTGACGCAACGGGGCTTCGAACCCACAGTTAATGTGCACTGTAATATTAGAGTCAACCGCTTTAGCAATGTGTGTCCCCAAACAGCAACGACGACAGCTATTTGACTAGTCCAACAGCTCTTTGGACTGTTTGTCTAACGCTAATAGCGTGGTCGAAGGTGCATCGTGCAATTGGCTCTCTACACTCGAGACACACACCAAGCAGAACAAAAGTAAACCTTGAATTTGGAGGTTGAAAATATCCTTCTGGTGGCCAAATTGACACATTTTAAGAAGTGCCATTGGTTGGTGGATATTAAGTCTAAGATCTTTGATAGTATGACGCAGAATTTGTTACCGGGAGTAATCAGTGTCACATGCCAAGGTTAGAATAGGGCTAAATGTGCCAGGTTATGTTATGGGAACAGCTAATGTGTAGTGTTTCATCACTTGCAACAACACTGAGTGTACAAAACATTAAGAACACCTGCTCTTTCCATGACATAGAATGACCAGGTGAATCCTATGATGTCACTTGTTAAATCCCCTTCAATCAGTGTAGGTGAAGGGGGGGAGACCGGTTAAAGAAGGATTTTTAAGCCTCGATTGTGTATGTGGATTGTGTATGTGTGCCATTCAGAGGGTGAATGGACAAGACAAAAGATTTAAGTGCCTTTGAACGGGGTATGACAGTAGGTGCCAGACGCACCGGTTTGTGTCAAGAACTGCAACGCTGCTGGGTTTTTCACGCTCAACAGTTTCCCGTGTGTATCAAGAATGGTCCACCACCCAAACGACATCCAGCCAACCTGGCACAACTGTGGGAAGCACAGGCCAGGATCCCTGTGGAACAATTTCGATACCTTGTAGAATCCATGCCCTGACGAACTGAAGTCGTGCAACTGAATATTAGGAAGGTGTTCCTAAGGTTTGGTATAGTCGGTGTACCTCAACCATTTTAATTGGCTGATGTTCATTTTGAGACTGAGAAAAAGTTCACAAGTATGGCCCCACCAGGATTGAAATCCTGTAAGTTATTCGTCTTGAAAGTTACACTGAGGCTCAATAGCTTTCCCACATTATTTTAAAAAAAATTCAAATAAAAAGGACAACATTTAAAATGACAAAAACACTGAAGATCAAACTGCCACGAAGATCAAGGAAGAAGAATCAAAGCATTTCATGTACTTCCTGCAATATTTCAGCAGTTTCCTTCTGACCGCAGTTGTTTTTTTGTTTTTTTTTAAGGCTGTTGTGTTGAACATCCCAAAAGGTGATGAGGACAAAACATCAGAAGCTCTCACCAACTGAAGCTACATACATAAATACATACAGTACCGCGTGTGTTTGTGAAAAGATTTGACCCACCAACCAGTGCTATTAAAGCTTTGCTTCAATGTTTCGGGACATTCAAATACGAGCACACCTTAAAACCATGCATTCCCCTTTTGGATGTGTATTGTGCCAGTTTTCAGATCATGTGGTTATGGGTATGTTTGTATCAGCCTAGCGCCTCTATTTGAAAAACACAAAAGTGATATTGCAGAATGCACTAGCAAAATGTTGATTTTTTTTGGGGGGGGGTTAACATTTTTAGCAGCTTTCATATAAATAAGCTTTAAAAAACAACAACATTCATTTACCTTATCCTGTACTTTGTGATCCATCCATCTGGATACAGGACGGTTGTAGTGATTCAAGACCAGGTAATATGGCCTTGATGCTGGGTTGGTAAATCTTTGCTAGGCACTGTAGTTTTACTTTACCACCATACGCTAATTTAACCGCACACAAACTCATATATCAACTACAGCTTACTATGGCTTCACCTTCTCAGTTAGATATAGCATACTGCCTACTATAGGTAGTATATTATACTATATAGTATAGACAAAAGACTATACTAGAGAGGGTAAAGCAGGGGGTTATGAAATGACTGGGTCCCGTCTGTCTTTCTACAGTAGAGCTATAGTATATAGTATATAGTATATAGTGTATAGTGTATAAGGCGGACTATCCGTTGAATTAGATGTAGCTATTCACGTGTGGTTGGACTGTTCCGTGGGGGCAAGGCTGGTTGGTCTGCGACTGTGTTGACAGACGCAGCAGTGGGGCCCTGTGTGTTGGATTGTCCGAGTAGCTCCACTCAGTCCACGCTCGGGTTTGTGAAACCGATGCATAATACATTTGACACATTGGTTGTGATCCAAAATACCCCCTTTTCGTGAGTTTGCCTGCACATTGTACAACAGTTGTACAAACGGATTGTGAACTAAGCCCCTTTGCAAGCTAACAAACTGTGAACTGTGCTTTTGGTCCCACGTTATGCTGTAGGCCAGAGAGAGAGAGAGAGAGAGAGAGGACTGTGGCTGGTCCTCTGAGTAATGTAGTCCTGTGAGGAGGTTTCAGTGTTCAGATACTCTAGTTGTCCAACAGACCCCCAGGTTAGTATGGAGCAGTATAGTACAGGGGTGGCCCCTTAATGCGGGGAGGACGGGCTCGGGGAAAGGACTGGAGAGGAATCAGTGGAACGGTATCAAATACATCGAACACATGGTTTCCATGTGTTTGACGCGATTCCGTCCGCGCCGTTCCAGCCATTATTATGACCCCCCCCCAGCAACCTCCACTAGCGTACGCCTGTTAGCAGTGGAGCAATGAGAAATGTTCCACTGAGTAGAGAAGTGTGCTTTCTGACCGGAAGTCAACAGGAAAGTAATGTGTGCTGTTACATAGGAAGTGTGTGTGTGTGTGTGTGTGTGTGTGTGTGTGTGTGTGTGTGTGTGTGTGTGTGTGTGTGTGTGTGTGTGTGTTAGAGAGGGCGGTAAGGGTTGCTAGGTTGAGTGAGCGAGCGACTCTCGACTGACCGGGCTGTGCTAGCGAGCCTTAGACCAGAGAGACTTGAGCGTGTCCAGAAAGGATCAGATGAGATAGACATCGGGGTAAAAGAAAAGGAAGCATCACTACGCTAGTCTGTTAATTAAGAAACACGTTTCATATTGCATTGTCCTAGTACTAGAGTAGAGTAAATTGCTTAGTGTATATAAAACTGGAAGAAGAAGAAAGCTATACTGTGGGATTATAATTACATTTCACTTTTGTAAATCTAAAATAATTTATACCAACAATAAGTATATCATATTTACACACGCGTACACCCTAAATAGTTTCAGCACATGTAATATATATATTTCTAGGAACACATACCATACACATATATATGCATATATTCCATGGTATAGCCACACATACATACACACAGTGAATATACAGTTGAAATGACCTATTGCAATGCTGTGTTTGGGTAAGACTCAATTGAACATTCACGTCATCATCTCAAGTAAAGCTTGAAGCCAAAAAGTTCAGGTGTAGTATTGCTATATAAGAAAGAGACTAAAAGACCAAGGTACTCAGCCTTCAGTTTTGATGCAGCTGAGAGTCAAAAAAGTCAAATCAAGTATTGCTTTTTTTAAAGGTTTGTTTCCTTTGATTTGGGTTGTGAGGAGACAGAACAGAGTGAGAGGAGTTCGGTTTGACCGCTCGCTGGCTCTGTACCGTACGGTGGGAGACGGACAGACAGCCTGCTGGGTCAAAGGTCAAGCTCCTTAGCGGGACTGTAGGTACGACAGTTTAGAAGCCACACAACCTGATGGTTCTAGAAGTCAGAGAAGAGATCTTGAGGACCCAAATGAATAATAAATGGTGCGATGGTCCGAGGCTGGTAAAAAGGATTGTCAATGAAAAGACCACCTACAGTGAGGAGAAGAGCAGAGAGAGATAATTACCGTGGGACCCTGTAGGAGGCAGCATATCTTACTCTCTCCATAGGTTGTTCTCTCTGCTCTGTCTGGCTGTACTGTACGTGGGGTTTTCATTGCGCTGCGGCGGATCAGGTTAATAAAAACATCAACAACTTAAGTTGCAATGGTTACCACTTTCCGACAAAATCAATCCAACCAAAATTTGAAAGGATAAGGAAACTATTGAAAATAAAAAAATAAAACTTTGAAGCTCATTTATTTCAGATACGACAGCAGAGATATGTGATAAGACGTATAAACTTTAAAGTTTTTTTTTTTTTTTTAAGACAAACGTGGTTAGTACATAACTCTGACAAATCAAATCAAACGTTGTGATTTTGGAGAGAGTATAGTACAATGCCATCGCGAAGAGAGAGGGGGAGCCCATGGGATCGGAAAGGGAGGGAGAGGGTTTGGGATCAGGCACATTATGGGCTTCCCCTGGCTGTCACCGAGGTAGGTCTCCCCTGCTCAACCAACCATGGGACAGGACACTGGGACCTCTGGCCTATGGCTGCGCCTCATAGCGGTAACCATGGAGACGGCTGTCCTAAGTGTACCGTATCCCAGGGGGCTTTTCTCTCGATGGCGATGGTGACCACGTCCTCCCAGCCACGGGTCAGCACAGACACACAACCACCTCTGATTGACCCAGATATCTCCATATAAGATAACTTTTATGGTTTAAACAGAAAATATATTTTAGGGTAAAAATATCTAGATGAAAGAAAACAATAACATGAATTCCAACTTGGACCTCACTGTTCGGAACAGTACGTGGATAGTTGTGCAGTGAGCTCTCAGGCGAAATAGAGCAGGGAGGTAAAGGTAATCATGCCATGGAAGCATTGTGACAGAGATAGCTTGTGCTCTGTGCTGGCCCCATGGGAGAGGACTGAGTGGACTGCTGAGTCACACTGACACACTCACCAGTAAAACCAATAATAACATAAAACCAAACCACCACAGAAATGAACCAGGAAAATTAGGTAGACAATCTCCATGGGTTGGATAGGGTCCCTTGTTGCTGCTTTCGATTCTCCAGAGTGTTTCTGTGTTTCTATATTTCCATGTGTGCTGTGCTGTAGGTGTATTCGATAGGGGAGGGGGGGGTGCTGTGCTGTAGGTGTATTCGATATGGGGGGGACCAGCCAACTAAGCAGCCATATCAGATTGCTGTGCGAACTGTGGATGGAGGTCACGGGTTGGGGTCGGGAACCAAATGTGCAATGAGTGAGTGAGGGTCGTAAGGGGTCAGACTCAGGGTACAGTACATGTACACATATATATATATATATATATATATATATATATATATATATATATATATATATATACATGACCAGGGTCGAGGTCAATTCCATTTCAATTCAGCGAGTTCAGGACTTAAAACTGAAATGAAATGAATATTCTCCCTGAATTGACTGGGTTGACTGAATGGAAATGGAATGAAGTGACAGCAGTGGGTTTGAGCTTCTATTTATTAGAACATCTAATATGAATGTTATTAACTGCTATTTCTACTGTACCACTAGCTTTGCAAACTGAACTATTACTGTATAGCCTCTGGTACACCACCATGTTCCCCTACACTACACTCTATTTCCTAATCATAACAGCAGCATTTCCCGTTTCCTGTCAAGGCCATGCAACTTCCTGTTCACACCAGGAAATAGCTTCAAATAGCTTCTCTAGCCGCTATGTAAGCCAAACAGAGGGTGCTACAGTGCAGTAGGGTCATTAGACTATACTGTACTGTTACTGTACCTCGTTTCAGTTACAACACCAGGCAGTGCTCAGCTTGTTGTAGAAGATAAAAGGTTTTATTTGTCCACAAATAGTTTCATTATTATTCCTATACATCCTTCACACAGCTCAGGTTTACAGAGAACGTGTCGTCTATGTCAAATTGCAAGGCCTAACTCCTTCCTAAAGAAGAACAAGAACAACAAATAACGAAAGAGGCTGATATACAGTGCCTTCAGAACGTATTCAGACCCCTTGACTTTTTCCACATTTTGTTTACGTTACAGGCTTATTCAAAAATAGATTTTCTCCCCCCTCATCAATCTACACACAATACCGCATGATGACAAAGCAAAAACTGTTTATTTTTTGCAAATGTATTAAAAATAAAATAACAGAAATACCTTACTTACATAAATATTCAGACCCTTTGCTATGAGACTCGAAATTGAGCTCAAGTGCATCCTGTTTCCATTGATCACCCTTGAGATGTTTCTACAACTTTACTGGAGTCCACATTTACATAAGACCCTTTACTCAGTACTTTGTTGAAGCATCTTTGGCAGCCATTTACAGCCTTGAGTCTTCTTGGGTATGACGCTACAAGCTTGGCACTAGAGGTCAACCGATTAATCGGAATGGCCGATTAATTTGGGCCGATTTGAAGTTTTCATAACAATCGGAAATCGGTATTTTTGGGCGCCGATTTGCAGATTTTTTTTTTATATACCTTTATTTAACTAGGCAAGTCAGTTAAGAACACATTCTTATTTTCAATGACGGCATAGGAACAGTGGGTTAACTGCCTGTTCAGGGGCAGAACGACAGATTTTCACCTTGTCAGCTCGGGGGATCCAATCTTGCATCCTTACAGTTAACTAGCCAACGCAATAACGACCTGCCTCTCTCTCGTTGCACTCCACAAGGAGACTGCCTGTTACGCGAATGCAGTAAGCCAAGGTAAGTTGCTAGCTTGCATTAAACTTATCTTATAAAAAACAAACAATCATAATCACTAGGGACCTACACATGGTTGATGATATTACTAGATATTATCTAACGTGTCCTGCGTTGCATATAATCTGACTGAGCATACAAGCATACAAGTATCTGACTGAGCGGTGGTAGGCAGAAGCAGGCGCGTAAACATTCATTCAAACAGCACTTTCGTGTGTTTTGCCAGCAGCTCTTCGTTGTGCGTCAAGCATTGCGCTGTTTATGACTTCAAGCCTATCAACTCCCGAGATGAGGCTGGTGTAACCGAAGGGAAATGGCTAGCTAGTTAGCGCACGCTAATGGCGTTTCAAACGTCCCTCGCTCTGAGCCTTCTAGTAGTTGTTCACCTTGCTCTGTATGGGTAACGCTACTTCGATGGTGGCTGTTGTCTTTGTTGCTGGTTCGAGCCCAGGGAGGAGCGAGGAGAGGGACAGAAGCTATACTGTTACACTGGCAAAACTAAAGTGCCTATAAGAACATCCAATCGTCGAAGGTTAATGAAATACAAATGGTATAGAGGGAAATAGTCCTATAATTCCTATAACTACAACCTAAAACTTCTTACCTGGGAATATTGAAGACTCATGTTAAAAATAACCACGAGCTGTCATATGTTCTCATGTTCTGAGCAAGGAACTGAAATGTTAGCTTTCTTACATAGCACATATTGCACTTTTATTTTCTTCTCCATCACTTTGTTTTTGCATTATTTATTTGAGGCTAAATTGATTTTATCGATGTATTATATTAAGTTAAAGTAAGTGTTCATTCAGTATTGTTGTAATTGTCATTATTACAAAAAAAATGTTTAAATCGGAATCGGCTTTTTTGGTCCTTCAATAATCGATATCGGCGTTGAAAAATCAATCGGTCGACCTCTACTTGGCACACCTGTATTTGGGGAGTTACTCTTTCTTCTCTGCAGATCCTCTCAAGCTCTGTCAGGTTGGATGGGGAGTGGACACACATAGCTATTTTCAAGTCTCTCCAGAGATGTTCAATCGGGTTCAAGTCCGGGCTCTGGCCGGGCCACTCAAGGACATTCAGAGACTTGCGTTGAAGCCACTCCTGCATTATCTTGGCTGTGTGCTTAAAGTCGTTCTCCTGTTGGAAGGTGAACCTTTGCCCCAGTCTGAGGTCCTGAGTGCTCTGGAGCAGGTTTTCATCAAGCATCTCTCTCTTCTTTACTCTGTTCATCTTTCCCTCGATCCCACCTAGTCTCTTCTGCTGAAAAACATCCCCACAGCATGATGATGCCACCACAATGCTTCACCGTTGGGATGGTGCCAGGTTTTCTCCAGATGTGACGCTTGGCATTCAGGGAAAAGAGTTCAATCTTGATTTCATCAGACCAGAGAATCATCATGGTATGAGAGTCTTTAGGTGCCTTTTGGCAAACTCCAAGCGGCCTGTCACGTGCCTTTTACTGAGGAGTGGCTTCTGTCTGGCCACTCTACCATAAAGTCCTGATTGGTGGAGTCTGCATAGAGGAACTCTAGAGCTCTGTCAGAGTGACCATTGGGTTCTTGGTCACCTCCCGGACGAAGGCCCTTCTCCTCCGATTGCTCAGTTTGGCCGAGCGGCCAGCCCTAGGAAGAGTCTTGGTGGTTCCAAACTTCTTACATTTAAGAATGATGGAGGCCACTGTTTTTTGGGGACCTTCATTGCTGAAAAAATGTTTTGGTACCTTTCTCCAGATCTGTGCCTCGACACAATCCTGTCTCGGAGCTCTATGGAGAATTCCGTCGACCTCATGGCTTGATTTTTGCTCTGACATGCAGTCCTCTGTGAGACTTTATATAGACAGGCGTATGCCTTTCCAAATCATGTCCAATCAATTGAATTACCACAGTTGTACTCCAACCAAGTTGTAGAAACATCTCAAGGATTATGAACAGAAACAGGATGCACCTAAGCTCAATTTCGAGTCTCATAGCAAAGGGTCTGAATGTTTATGTAAATAAGGTATTTCTGTTTTATTTTTGTAATAAATTTGCAAAAAAATTACTAGCCTGTTTTCGCTTTGTATTGTGTGTAGATTGACTGAAAAAAATATTTAATCAATTTTGTAATAAGGCTGTAACGTGAAAAAGTCAAGGGATCTGAATACTTTCCGAAAGCACTGTACTGTAATTTAGACTCAAAAGAATGATGGAACAATTCACAGTACAAATCCTTCAAGTTTTTCCTTTTTTTTAAGAACTCAAACCTGCAGGGTTTTTTTCATCAGTAAAAGTTGGAAACAGTAAAAAAGAAATATTCACTTCTTTTACAAATCATGCTGAAGTCCTTTAGTTCAGTTCCCCCCTCGATATGTTGAAAAAACAAAAAGACTCAGATTCCCTTCTAAAAAAAAATAAGGTGGGGTGTTTTGGTGTCCCTGTGCTAAAAGAAGGAGTAGTGGGGGATGGGGTAGGCAGGCATTTTCATGACAGGCAACAGAAGCATTCTCTTGGGGGAGAAACCTAGAGAGGAGAAAAGAGCACTCCACATGAGTCCACGGCAGGGCACAACATAAAATGCACGCCTCTGTCCTGTGTCATGATCTTCTACTGTGCCTAGAGTCTAGGCCACAGAACTAGAATGATTAGAATTCCAGGTTAGCCATTTTGCGTGCACCAATGAGTTCATCAGTCCAAATGCTATTGTCAGAGCAGAGGGTTTGTTCCATTCATTCTAGTTCTGCAAGCCTAGGCCTAGATGGTCCCTGTGTGCAGAGCTACAGTAGAACCCAGAGAGAGGGACAATGTTTAAAGAGTGAGTGAGTGAGTGGAAGGAAGGAAGGAAGACCAAAGTCAATGGTGGTGTACAATGCAAGGCTCTGGTTGGTTGGCTGGTTTGTTTGTCTAATTGTTTACAGGTACTGTGCAATGGAGTGGATATTCTTGTGGTCTGGGCTGAGGTTTGTGTGGTTTGAGGCTTGCGATCATAGATAGACAAGATGTCATAGTTGTGTGTCCTTGAGTGTGTGTGTGTCGTTTCATGTGTTTCTCACGGTCTTGAACCCATACAGAAATCCCAAAGCAGCAACAGGAGCCTGAGCGCCGCACAGCAGTGAGCATCAGACAGAACGATAGATAGAGAGATAGATGACTGTAGTTGGGGAGGATTAACCAGCATGCAACATCATCTCAGAAGCACCGGAGGGGACTGGACAGGACATGTAATCTGATCTCACAACAGCCAAATACCATGATAGTGCCACATGACATGACTGGGTGGTAGGCACTAAAAGGAACACTCTTTATGTACCAGGCAGAGACCAGGCAGGGCCACTGGGGTTAGCTAAGCTACAACACTACTAGCCTGGGACCAGATCTGATTGTGTTGTCTTGCCAACTCCTATTGTCACAAAGACCACAGGAGGTGGCAAGACAGCACAAAAAAGATCTGGGACCAGGCTACAGCACTCAACACCAGGGGACGTATTCAAAAAGCAACTCAGAGTAGGGGTGCTGATCTAGGATCAGCTGCCTCCTGTCCATATAGTCCTACTCAAACTGATCCTGTATCCTACTCTGAGACTCTTGGGGAATACAGGTCTCAGTGCTAGGCTCTCTGAGGTCTACTTCTAGAACGTGTTGTGCCTGCCCAGACCTGTACCCAGTACAGTCTCCACTTGCACATAAGACTCGTTCAAAGCCCCCAGAAACAGGCAACTCTCTCTGTGACGGAGGGAATGGGCTCCCAATGCCACACAACGCACAAGGACCAGTCTGTTTTAAGTTTAGGGTGTGTGTGATGAAGAGATGGAGAGAGAGAGAGAGAGGGAGGGAGAAGGAGAGGAAAAGAGCGAGAGCAATAGAGAGAGGCAGAGAGTGTGTACATATTTGCAAACAAGATCGTATGTTTTTGAGTGCGTATTTATGCTTGAATTTGTGAGTGTATAAATGTGTAAGACAAAGTGGTTGTGTGATTTGAGCATCTTTGAGTGTTGCTGACCTCAAAGCGCTCGGTGCTTGTATTGAGTTACGCTGATTGTGCGAGAGCAGAGCAGAGCACCCCTGAATCTGATCTAGTTATGTAGACTATGGTCGAATTTCAAACCTTCCAGAGCTCTAGGACAGGCTACCTGCTGTCTGGCAGAGACTGAGAAGGCCACAGATGACCGACCTGCCAGTCTAGCCAGAGGAAAAGTGGGGAAGCCACGTTATGTTTTCAGTGAATTAAACAGTCACACGGTGAATGTTTAGCTACATGTTTAGGAAGATATAGTAGGGGTCTGAAATAGTTTGGGCTGGAAGGTGGTGTGTGTATGTGGTGTGGTGAATCCTAGTGTTTGTTTTTGGAAGAAGTTCTATAGGGTCTATAGAAGAAGTGTGAATAACCCATATAGCCTGTCCCTGTGTGTGTTGGCGGCATTGGTCCCTGCCTGCCTGGGCCGCTTTGAATGGGGTATCTGTTAGCTTAGCTGTGGGAAGAGATATAGCATGGCTACAGTAAGGAGAGGAGAGAGATGTCCAGAGAGTCAGGAAAGGGGGAGCAGGCAGACTGACGGAGGGGCAGGCAGAACGAGCAGCAGTCTGGACACTCAGGCGGGCGAAGAAGCTCAGCAAGGCTCTAACCACAGTAAGAACCAAAAGGTTATGATCCGTTCCAGGTTGACTTTCGCTAGCTTTTTAGATTCAACCAATTTCTTACATTTCAATTTTCGACCTCGACGTGTAACTCCGATTCAATGGGCACTATCGTTTTCCAGAAGGGCCTCTCCAACAGCAGGGAGGAACAGTACGACAGGGCAGGTGTTAACTCTTTATCCTCTGAGAGAGAGAGAGAGAGAGAGAGAGGGAGCGGTGACTCACCGTAGGCTGGGGCGGCTGCGGCACTGTATCCATATGGAGTCCCGAAGCCTGTCGGACATGTTCAAGCCATGTTGGACTGTTAGGATCGTTGGGTAACTGGACATACTGGCATTATAAATGCATGCATATGCACTCAACCTATAAACAACTAGAGTGTTGGCAGGGAAACGGACAGGAAAGGCACGCAAAACACCCCCTCCCCACATACTTTTACATACTTCCATGTACCTGGTATCTGTGTGTACCCTGGTGCGGCAGCGCTGACGAAGGCTCGACCTCTCCCTCTGGCCACCTGGGCTGCTACTGCTGAGGCTGCCGCTGCAGCTAGGGCTCCTTTAGTCTACCCAGACACAGAGACAGCAGAATATTATTGATGACTGATCAAACAGGCGGTAACTGACAGTCGATGAGACTCTGTATCGGGTCGTGAAAGTACGAGAGGAAGTCCCTGATAATTGGTCAGGCTTTCTTCTAAAGAGGATCGATATATCGCTAACAGACCACTCAGACTCCTGGCAACAGAAAGTATTGCTAGCTGATCAGAGGAGACAGCATTGGTAACATACGGCATGTTGTGGGATGATCTTCTTCTTCTTGTTGTTGGCGGCGGCGGCGTTGGGGCCAGAGAAGAGTTTCTCCAGAGCAGCCAACGCAGCCGAAGCCTTCGCCACCTTCTTATTAGGCCCCGCCCCACGGAACTTCTGACCATCCACCTCCACCTGGAGAGAGAGAGGGAGAGACACACACACACACACTTAAGTAAGATGATGATAGCGGTCGAGTGGCTGGATAAGGATATCCTGTATGTCCGGTGGTATTATATTCATGCTGCTGATCAGCCAGAGGATCTATTCATGGGTTGCACATCCGTCACTCGATCACATCGTTGCCATTACTATAACCGTTCTACAGCCGCCGCAGCATATTGATATCTGACTTATGGTTAAGGCCAGATCTTTCTGAACGGGGGCTAATGACTTTTTAGTCCGATTTCCACTGTAGTGGCCGGGAAATACGATGACATTGGAAAAGTAGACGACTAATTAGTGCGGAACAACTTTGTCATCATTAGAATGTCGTCAAGTTTACTTTAGAGAGAGGCAATGTTGCCAACAGCCAAAAATAGCTAGCAATGCTAGCTGTGCTAGCAATCAAAAATGTTGGTGCTCTCCCCTCAATCTTAGCTAGCTAGCTAAATTAACACTGAAAGTCAATCTAGAGATTTCACAATGATGACAAAAGCTTGTCCTACTAATGATTTGCCTCCTTTTGATGTTTCATCGTGTTTTCAAGCAACAGAAATACACTTTAGACAAAATCTTCATCAGTACCCATTGAGATTGCATTGAGTAGAATGTTCAGCTGGGCATCAGTCCTAAAGCGGACGTTCAAAACAATATTGTCACGAAACGTGCAACCCATGAGTGGCTTCAACACACATGAATAGCTCCGACACACCACCACATGTCAAGTGTGACAGACTTGACCTGCTCACATCGATGTGAATCTATCAGTGAGTCGCTGAGGCGTGACAGAAAACAACGAGGCCAACAGCCCTAGTGGGATGAATGGATAGGACGACACGGCCAACGGCTCTGGGGGGATGAATGGATAGGACGACACGGCCAACGGCTCTGGGGGGATGAATGGATAGGACGACATGGCCCTGAGGGGATGAATGAATAGGACGACACGGCCAACGGCCCTGGGGGGGATGAATGGATAGGACGACACAGCCAACGGCTCTGGGGGGATGAATGGATAGGACGACATGGCCAACGGCCCTGGGGGGATGAATGAATAGGACGACACGGCGAACGGCCCTGGGGGGGATGAATGGATAGGACGACACTGCCAACGGCCCTGGGGGATGAATGAATAGGCCCTGGGGGATGAATGAATAGGGACGACATGGCCAAAGGCCCTGGGGGATGAATGAATAGGACGACACGGCCCTGGGGGGATGAATGGATAGGACGACATGGCCAACGGCCCTGGGGGATGAATGGATAGGACGACACGACACGCCAACGGCCCTGGGGGATGAATGAATAGGCCCTGGGGGATGAATGAATAGGGACGACACGGCCAACGGCCCTGGGGGGATGAATGAATAGGACGACACGGCCAACGGCCCTGGGGGGTGGGGGTGAATGAATAGGACGACACGGCCAATGGCCCTGGGGTGGGGGGTTGAATGAATAGGACGACACGGCCAACGGCCCTGGGGGGGATGAATGAATAGGACGACACGGCCAACGGCCCTGGGGGGGAGGGTGAATGAATAGGATGACACGGCCAACGGCCCTGGGGGGGATGAATGGATAGGACGACACTGCCAACGGCCCTGGGGGGGATGAATGAATAGGACGACACGGCCCTGGGGGATGAATGGATAGGACGACACGGCCAACGGCCCTGGGGGGATGAATGAATAGGACGACACGGCCAACGGCCCTGGGGGGATGAATGAATAGGACGACACGGCCAACGGTCCTGGGGGGATGAATGGATAGGACGACACGGCCAACGGCCCTGGGGGGATGAATGAATAGGACGACACGGCCAACGGCCCTGGGGGGATGAATGAATAGGACGACACGGCCAACGGCCCTGGGGGGGATGAATGAATAGGACGACACGGCCAACGGCCCTGGGGAGGTGAATGAATAGGACGACACGGCCAACGGTCCTGGGGGGGATGAATGAATAGGACGACACGGCCAACGGCCCTGGGGAGGTGAATGAATAGGACGACACGGCCAACGGCCCTGGGGAGGTGAATGAATAGGACGACACGGCCAACGGCCCTGGGGGATGAATGAATAGGACGACGCGGCCAACGGTCCTGGGGGGATGAATGAATAGGACGACGCAGCCAACGGTCCTGGGGGGGATGAATGAATAGGACGACATGGCCAAAGGCCCTGGGGAGGTGAATGAATAGGACGACACGGCCAACGGCCCTGGGGGGATGAATGAATAGGACGACGCGGCCAACGGTCCTGGGGGGGATGAATGAATAGGATGACACGGCCAACGGCCCTGGGGGGGTGAATGAATAGGACGACACGGCCAACGGCCCTGGGGGGATGAATGAATAGGACGACATGGCCAACGGTCCTGGGGGGGTGAATGAACAGGACGACACAGCCAACGGCCCTGGGGGTGGGGGTGAATGAACAGGATGACACGGCCAACGGCCCTGGGGGGATGAATGAATAGGACGACACGGCCAACGGTCCTAGGGGGGTGAATGAATAGGACGACATGGCACTGTTCTTGGATAGACTGCTGGAGTGATGTAGTGTGTCAGATGAGCTTGCCGGTCAGTGTGCACCAATCTTGGTCCATCGAGTTGCATCGAAGTCCATTGCGAGTCTGTCAGTCTGTGTGTGTGTGTGTCTAATCTACTGTTCCAACGGAGATACGCACGGTGTAAGGCCTCACCTCCATGACGAAGCGTTTGTCGTGGCTGCCCCCGCTCTCTGATATAAGCTCGTACTTCAGACCCCTGCGCTTCTCGTTCAGCTCCATGACAGGGTTCTTACCGCTGGCCGTCAGAATAGGACCCTGAGTTCGGACCTGAACACACGGGAGCGGAACAGAAATCACATTACAGCTCATTGAACAAAACTCTTCTTCCTTTGATTGAAATTCAATTCAAATCCTGCTTCGTGTGGGGTGTGGACAGCTCAAACTAAATGTCAATTCAAGAAATACTAAATCGCAACTCAATTCAGAACTGACTCCAACCCTGGTTTGTGTGTGTGTGTTCATGAGTGGTCTATACTGCACCTCCAGTGTATTTGAGTTGTCTGAGTGTGCTGTGTTATTGCTTGAGTGTGTAGATGATTCGCTCTTCCCCTCTCCGTCCGATTTCTCGTCTGCACTGCAGTCCAGGTCTGCATCGAACCCTGTGGGGTAACCCATCGCCTGCAGAACCTAGAGAGAGGCGAGGAGAGAAGGGGAGAGACACAAATCCAATATCAAACCACTTCTGATTTCTTCCTCCATCCCCAATGCCTGTTCGAAGGTAGCGTCTGTCAGCAGCATTTCCTAACGGCACTACTGTGGGTTCTGGACTAGGTTCTGAGTGACTGAGTTTGAACTCCAACACACTTCTTCTGTTTCCTGTATTATAACGAACCTGGTTCCCTCGCGGCTAATTCACCGGCAGCTTTGGGGCTCTGTAGTAAGTGGCCCGGCACCTTTCTCTGTGTGGACGGAACAGGAGCTCTCTTTGTGTCTGACCCAAATTGGCGCTAGTGCTTACACACACACATACACACACACACGCGTGTGCAAGTACACACACATGCACGCGCATCCACGGGGCATCAGAGCAGAGCAGCAGAGTAGCATCGAGGCCTTTTATGGCAATCTGAGGATGTTAGAGGACTATCCCAGCCCTATGCTTGGGAGAGCCTCTTTGTTGACAACGACTTTGGGATTACCCAGATGTGGGCGCTCCACAGCAGCCAGGAGTGGGGGCGAGCAGGAGAAGGGGTGACGGGGGACAGGGCATCCCAGTCTGACCACAGCTGGAGCCCGAAAACTCAACACTGACTGACCGCATGACCGACGCTCACTGCTCTACTCATCACATGACAGCTCTGTCTGAATCACTCACTCACTCCTCTCACTCACAAGCACTCTCTCCTCTCCTCACTGCTCTACTCATCACACAACACGACAGCTATGTCTGAATCACTCACTCACTCCTCTCACTCACAAGCACTCTCTCCTCTCCTCACTGCTCTACTCATCACACAACACGACAGCTCTGTCTGAATCACTCACTCCTCTCACTCACAAGCACTCTCTCCTCTCCTCACTGCTCTACTCAACACACAACACGACAGCTCTGTCTGAATCACTCACTCCTCTCACCAACAAGCACTCTCTCCTCTCCTCACTGCTCTACTCATCACACAACACGACAGCTCTGTCTGAATCACTCACTCCTCTCACTCACAAGCACTCTCTCCTCTCCTCACTGCTCTACTCATCACACAACAAGACAGCTCTGTCTGAATCACTCACTCCTCTCACTCACAAGCACTCTCTCCTCTCCTCACTGCTCTACTCATCACACAACAGCTCTGTCTGAATCACTCACTCCTCTCACTCACAAGCACTGTCTCCTCTCCTCACTGCTCTACTCATCACACAACACAACAGCTCTGTCTGAATCACTCACTCCTCTCGCACAAAATAACAGCTCCCTGTCTGGACTACTCTAGCTGACTTATAATATCTCAGACAATAATATTATCTCCGTCTAGACTCTGATCCTGTTCACAAACACTAATGCCCCCGTGCTGTTGCTACTGTAACACTACCAGACCCCTTTTCACACATTTTACACTACGTTGTAGAACTCTCTCCCGGGGTACTTGCCCTTTACTAACCCCAAACCACTATTTTCACACCTTCCTTACATTTATCCAACCCCTTCTCTCATTGACCAGGCCAATATTGGTCACACTCGGTTACCTTGACAGCGACATGCAGCTTGGCGGTCTTCTTGGAGGAGCCCGAGGCTTCGTAGACGGTGCTGTCTAGGTCTACAGACATGGTGAAGACAGGAGCGTGGACCGGGCCGGACTGGGACAGCAGCTTGTACTGCAGACCTGGACGTATCTGATTCAGACGCATCAGAGCATTCATTGGTTGGTTGGTGTCTATTGCTTTGCTGTCGAGGACTAGGGAGGAAAGAGATGGAGATACCGGAGAGAGGGTTAACAAAATAACAGTGGTTGCTGTTCAATCAATGCATATTTTTTCCCCTTTATTTAAATGATTTACAATGACGGCCTACCCCGGCCAAACCCTCTCCTAACGACGCTGAGCCAATTGTGTGCCGCCCTATGGGATTCCCAATCACGGCCGGTTGTGATACTACAGCCCGGGATCGAACCAGGGTCTGTAGTGACACCTCTAGCACTGAGACGCAGTGCCTTAGACCGCTGCATGGTGTTATACATTGCCTTGAAGATTTGGACTGTGTGTTTGCGCTGTACAAATGGCACCCTTGCTTCCAAAGAGCATCCTTTCTGCCTGATTCTAACTGCGGTGGCTAAGTAGCATTCCAACCACCAACTATTTCTTCTAAACAACGGAAAACAGTTCTGAGGCGCTACGCTAGCTAGCTGTAGCCTCCTCAGGCAACAGCTTCATGTTCAGGCTGTGTGCATTATTCTATTCCAGATTCCTCCTTTAAAAAAACAAATAGCTAAATCTGCTTCTTTCCAACCAATTACTTTTCCTCTAACGGGGAGGACAGGAAAGGGGACAGCTGGATGGCTTTGAGAAACATTAGAAATCAATAACATTGATTTCCCAGTGGGTTGTGTTGCGTGTATCTGCCTTGAGAGAGGAAGGAGGAGAGAACTAGAGATAGCGGTCGGGAAACGACAGCCTGTTCGCAGATCTGTTTGTGCTGTGTAGCCAACACCTCTGATAATGTTTGGTAATGACAATGACCATAGGAGTTGGCTTTACAGGACAAACAGATCCTGGATCAGGCTAGGAAAGGAGGGTTTGATGTAGGTGTCATGTCTTTTATAGAGAGAGAGAGAAAACACCTGCAGTCCAGTCATGTGGTGCTGGTTTAGAACAGAAGGAAATGAGTAAATGAGTGCCCCATTCTCTCCAGAACTCAAGCATTTCCTCAATCTATGGGAGAATATGTCTGAAAGTTTAGACAGCTGTTATCATCAGGCACATGAAGCTTTGGTAGTCTTGACTTATAAAGGGCCAGACGGTTCCTGCTGACCAAGTGAGCTGACCAGTAAAAACTAAAAACCCTAGCTATGTTACAAGTTACAAACTAGAGAAACTACTGGCCCTATATGTCCAAGTCATATTTCCGTGGGCAATTAAGTGTATTACTTATTACTTCTAATGACTTTTCATCTGATCACATGACCCAGGGAGGGAACTTCTCACAGGTCACATAACAGAGCAGGGTCAGAGGTTAGGTGTCAGGGAGGGGGGGGCTGACCTTTCCTCAGGTTCCTCTTCATCTTCTTGATGAGGTCTTTGTCGTCCGTGGGCCCATCCTCGTAGGGCCTCTTCAGCCCTGAGCCCTCCCTGTCTGACCAGGGGTACTTCTGGGAGGGTTTACTAGAGGGGAGAGGGTCCATCTCCAGCACCTTGTAGATGTGACCGAACGCCATCAGTCTCAGAGCGTGCTGGAACAGAGAGACACACAGCAGACAGGTGAGGAGAGAAAGAAACCGAGGCACGGCAGACAGCGGAGAGGAAGAGGAGAGGAAGAGACAGAAAGACAGACAGGTGTGGACGGAAAGGGACAGACAGGACAGATGAGAAACAGAAAGTGACAACTCTCAAAGCACACGGACAGGTTAGGAAAGAAAGTGACAGATACACAGACGGGCATGGTCAGGTCTAGCGGTCAGTGCCGCTGACTCCGGATCACACATTCCCCCTGGCGATGGGGGTTTGAGCCTTGTCTCGGCTCATCTGTCTAAGCCCCTCTACAGTCCAAAGATTAACAAAGAGAGGAGAAAAACAGGAAACAGAAAGAGAAACAACTAACAAAACAAAGAGATCTAATCTCCGTGGTTCATTGATCCCATTTAGAGAAATCAACTGGTTTTACTTTTGTTTGTTTTTATGTACAAGAGCCTATTCAGCAACAACTTCCATCACACTCACCCAAGAGTCACAGGCGTTGCTTAGCAACAGTGGCTCCAGTACTAATCCCAGGTAAACAATACAAGCGGATGATTGGAGCTGCACTTTTCTTTGGCTAAGCTGAGGGGCATAGAGAAGGCACTGGGCCTTCATGGATCACTATGTACAGTATGACTATGTGTGGAGAGAGATAGGCCAGTATTGTGATTGGCAGAGAAATTAAAGGAGAAGCAGCACTGGCTTTCCTACGTTAAAATGTTTCCGCACGCACACGAACACGCACGCACGCACACACACACACACACACACAGTGTGAGCCCTACCACTCCAGTATCCTTGCACTCTGTAATCAAAATCAAATCAAATGGTATTTGTCACATGCGCCGAATACAACAGATGTAGACCTTACCGTGAAATGCTTACTTACAAGCCCTTAACCAACAATGCCGTTTTAAGAAAATAACAATAACGAGGATATATACAGGGGGTACCGGTTCCAAGTCAATGTGCGGGGATACAGGTAAGTTGGGGTAATTTGTACATGTAGGTAGGGGTAAAGTGACTATGCATAGATAATAAACAGCGAGTCGCAGTAGTGTAAAAACAAAGGGGGGGTGGGTGTCAATGCTAATAGTCCGGGTAGGGGTAGAAGCTGTTAAGGAGCAGTTTGGACTTAGACTGCATTCCGGTACCGCTTTCCACGTAGTAGCAGAGAGAACAGTCTATGACTTGGGTGACTGGAGTCTTTTGACAATTTTTAGGGCCTTCCTCTGACACCGCCTAGTATATATGTACTGGATAGCAGTATGCTTGGCCCCAGTGATGTACTAGGCCATACGCACTACCCTTTGTAGCGCTTTACGGTCAGATGTCGAGCAGTTGCCATATACAACCGGTCAGGATGCTCTCGATGGTGAAGCTGTAGAACTTTTTGAGAATCTGGGGACTCATGCCAAATCTTTTTAGTCTCCTGAGGCGTTGTCGTGCCCTCTTCACAACTGTCTGTGTGTGTTTGGACCACGATAGTTTGTTGGGGATGTGGACACCAAGGAACTTGAAAATCTCGACCCGCTCCACTACAGCCCCGTTGATGTGAATGGGGGCGTGTTCGGCTCTCCTTTTCCTGTAGTTCACGATCAGCTCCTTTATCTTGATCGCGTTGAGGGAGAGGTTGTTGTCCTCCTCCCTATAGGCCGTCTCATCGTTGTCTGTGATCAGGCCTACCACCGTTGTGTCGTCAGCAAACTTAATGATAGTGTTGCAGTCGTGGGTGAACAGGAAGTACAGGAGGGGACTAAGCACGCACCCCTGAGGGCTGTAAATATGGTATTGGCACTGGCCCTGGAACTGACCCTTGTATATAGCTTTCTTCCTTCCTTGTGTTCTTCTTTCTATTGCTTGTGTGTTTTTGTTCTACTTTACTTTTGTTATATAGTACGACTGATATTGATTACTGCATATTTGGGAAGGAGCTGGCAAGAAAGGCATTTCACTGTACTTGCATGTGACAATAACACTTGAAATTCCACAGTCAATTTCCGAATGCAAATATATCAGAGGCGCTCAGGAAAGGCTCAGATATTCATATGCAGCGTTGCTTCATCTCATTCCCAGAGCCTCTCTCTATCGCTCTCCTATCTAGCCATGTATCTACTACAATACAATTAGCCACATTGACATTCCATTGCCGTTTCACCTTCCTACAAAGGAGAGGGTAGGACGATCCACTCAGACATGCAGCTCACTCCCGCTCTATTCCTAACCCGGCTTAGTGGAGCACACACACACACACGCACACGCACACACGCCAGGGTTTCTGTTAGCAGGTAATAGCTGTTTTTTTGCCGATACATTTTTTTTTTAAAAAGCTGATGAATAAAATTGGCGCCAGCCAATTCTCTTAAAAAAAAAATGAAATCCCATTGCAAAATAATGCTTTTTTGCCAATTCATTGACGGAAATACTAGTACATGCAAATACATTTGACCGGTCATATTTATCGGTCTTTTGGTTCATTTGCATAGGCCTAATTGTGTGGAATTGAATTGGTGCAGCCTCAATTGCCTTTTAAAGTTTTTGTTGATGTAGCCTAGGCTTACTGGTTGTATGAATTTGCCACCACCATGCATCACTGTAGGGACGGTGCCTGGTTTCCTGCAGACATGACGCTCGGCACACAATCCTCTACGGATTCCTTCGACCTCGTGCACTGTCAACTGCGGGACCTTATATAGACAGGTGTGTGCCTTTCCAAATCATGTCCAATCAATTGAAATTACCACAGGTGAATTCCAATCAAGTTGTAGAAACATCTCAGGGATGATCATTGCACCTGAGCTCAATTTCGAGTCTCACAGCAAAGGGCCTAAATAATTATGTAAATAAGGTACACTACCGTTCAAAAGTTTGGGGTCACTTAGAAATGTAATTGTTATTGAAAGAAAAGCCTTTTTTTTGGTCCATTAAAATAACATCAAATTGATCAGAAATACAGTGTAGACATTGTTAATGTTGTAAACGACTATTGTAGCTGGAAACGGCTTATTTTTAATGGAATATAGGCCCATTAACAGCAACCATCACTCCTGTGTTCCAATGGCACGTTGTGTTTACCCAATGGCACGTCCAAGTTTATCATTTTAAAAGGCTAATTGATCATTAGAAAATCCTTTTGCAATTATGTTAGTACAGCTGAAAACTGTTGTTCTGATTAAAGAAGCAATACAATTGGCTTTCTTTAGACTAGTTGAGTATCTGGAGCATCAGCATTTGTGGGTTCGATTGAAACTCGTCAGTCTATTCTTGTTCCGAGAAATGAAGGCTATTCCATGCGAGAAATTGCTAAGAAACTTTGTTATAATCAATTTATTGATGTGATTATGATGTTCTATAGGTCAGGCCCTTACTGGTCACGTGCATGCGATGCATGCAAGAAATTGCCAAGACATCGAAGTTCTCATACAACGCTGTGTACTACTCCCTTCACAGAACAGAGCAAACTGGCTCTAACCAGAATAGAAATCGGGAGTGGGAGGCTCCGGTGCACAACTGAGCAAGAGGACAAGTACATTAGAGTGTCTAGTCTGAGAAACAGACGCCCCACAAGTTCTCAACTTGCTGCTTCGTTAAATCGTACCCGCAAAACACCAGTCTCAACGTCAACAGTGAAGAGGCTCCTCCGGGATGCTGGCCTTCTTGGCAGAGTTGCAAGGAAAAAAACATCTCAGACTGGACAATAAAAAGAAAAGATTAAGATGGGGAAAATAACACAGACACAGGACAGAGGAAGATTGGGAAAAAGTGTTATGGACAGACAAATCTAAGTTTGAGGTGTTCGGATCATGAAGAACATTCGTGAATCGCAGAAAATGAAAAGATGCTGGAGGAGTGCTTGACACCATCTGTCAAGCATGGTGGAGGCAATGTGATGGTCTGGGGGTGCTTTGGTGGTGGTAAAGTGGGAGATTTGTACAGGGTAAAAAGGATCTTGAGGAAGGAAGGCTGTCACTCCATTTTGCAACGCCATGCCATACCCTGTGGATGGCGATTAATTGGAGCCAATTGGAGCCTACAACAGGACAATGACCCAAAGCACAGCTCCAAACTATGCAATAACTATTTAGGGAAGCAGCAGTCAACTGGTATTATTTTGTCTATAATATTTTGTCTATAACTCAATACTCAAGAAAAAAACATACGTTAGTACTCAAACAGTCAAACATTTCAACACACAAACACACAAAAGTGAATACACACACACACACCCGTCCCAGGGGTACTGAGGCAGGATTCATGGGTCGCCATGGCAGTGGTTTCCCACGCTCATCATCAAGGTGCAGCTCTTCGGTGGGAGCCCAAGGTGTTGGATTGATGAGGTGTGTGTGTGTGTGTGTGTGTGTGTGTGTGTGTGTGTGTGTGTGTGTGTGTGTGTGTGTGTGTGTGTGTGTGTGTGTGTGTGTGTGTGTGTGTGTGTGTGTGTGTGTGTGTGGTACATAACAGTGTAGTTCTATCCCCCTCTCCACACGGCTCAGAGCCCAAAGAAGAGCATCTTAAAGAGGGTTTCCCCTGTCTGACAGGAGTGTAATCTCCAGGCTACAGATGAGATAAGACTGGCTGGAGCCCCCGGCTGATCTCAACACTAAACACTCGCACCATGGACAGTATGGAGTTCTGCTCTGAGACTCCCGAGTACCAGGAACTGCCGCGCAGAAGAAATATTAGCCTGCGCAGAGAAGCACAAGATTGAACTTTCACAGAGTTTTCCCCGTTTAGTTAACACTATCAACGTTTCCCTTCACTGTGGGAATTGTGATCGAATCAACAAAATATTAGCCACTTTCAATGCAACATACAGAAACCAAACAAACTGTGCAAGACTTAGTTTGCAAAACTAACCATAACATTTTGTTGTAGGGCTGGGCGATATGGCCAAAATATCATATCACAGTATTTTATAAAACAAATTCACGGTATGATGGTATTTAATGGTATTTTATGTTTTTTAATAATAGAAGTTCTACATTTGCTTCATGAGTAGTGTGTGACTCTATGGTGGCAACACATACATTCTAAGTGATTTCAATGAGTTTTTCTCCATTCTGATTGTTTTATACTGTTCATTTCAACTTCAACCAAAACTCTTTTTCAGCATTTTCATCAATTCCTGCATTTCCTGCCCTCATTTGAGATCATTTCCACACTGCCACATAGGGCTCCACGATATGGGCAAACAATCTCGGCCTTATTTTTAACCAAAGGTTGCAATTGCGATTTGACTTGCGATTTAGAGAAAAACACTTGGGGGAACTGTTGGAATCATGGAAATGGAATGATTAATTTAATTCTATAGTTACAATACAGTGTTGTTTGACATGACAACGAATTAAAATGCCAGGGAGGAGTTATTGTGACAGGGTAGGAACCAAATTGTTGACGAGTGGACCCTATTAATCTTTAGCTACATTGAATGTTTTCTCTTAGCTACTTCATGTAGCTGACATAGGCTGCAGTCCAAACACGTTATTTTTACCCCCTCAGCTGTTGCCCTAGCCACTTTCCCTCGGGGGAATCCCCATCGAAACCAGATGCAGTTTGATTGCCATCTTAAGTGGAGGTCCAATTTACTAACGTTGCCCCCTCTGCCCACGATTTAGCTCGAGGGAGCGAGTGAACAACTTTGGTCACTTGTGGGGTTGATATGACCCAGAATTCAATGCAAACTGTAGTCACATGTCAAACTCTGGTGGCCGCGAAGTGTCAAATTTAATAAAAAAATGCTTCATAGCTTGCAAAAATTGTTTTATATACATTGATTATAGATTTGGCAAATTGGCTTAGTCTCGTAGTGAGGACGTTGCTAGATTCATAAACATATTTTTGCAATTCTGAAATTTCTTGGAACAAATGACCAAACCATAAAACTAGCTAGCCAGCTATGGGTAATTGTAGCTAGCTACCTATATACATTAGCTTACTAGGTAACGTTACATTAATAGCTTTGGATTGGTTGTTTTTAAGCTCAACTTCAAGATTTCCTCCAAGGACGTTGCCTCTCCGAATCATCACTCTCCCTCGCTTGGGCAAGGGACATTTAAGGTACATTAGGAGGTGACGATGTAAAACATAATTCAAGGGCTGAGGGTTTAGGGCAGAGGGGGCTATCGACTTTGAGTTTGAAACGCAGCCATATGCTTGCTTTGTGTAGTCCTCTTTGATTTAGAAGATACTGTTACACAAACAACATGCGGATATAGGTCTACACAATCACTGGTAATATCCGGCTGTATAGCTCTACCTCAGTACATTTATTAGCCTCTGTAGCTAGCGATTAGCATTAGCGATTAGTGGCTAACAATTAGCGGCTAACAAGATGTAGGCCCGACTTGCTAAGAAAAAAGTAGCTGTTTGGAGATGTAAGAAACACAAACTATTAGTGTAATTATAGAATGCTAGTGGATTTATATTGAGAAGCAAATTGAAAACCGTATCGTTGTCATCGTGCGCTGAATGCCATGTTGACTGAATGCAGGTGTCCTTGAGTGACAGGAGGCGGCGCTAGGTCTGTGTGGAAAGCGGCATGGAGAAAGAGGTCAGAGAGATGACTGAAGTAGCGAAGTAAAATATAAAAATGGACGTTACACACGGCGTATCACATTTAACAGACTAAACATTTAAAAACCATTGACATATATGGATCTGTGCTATTCACTTTGAACTGGATTGTGTTTACAGCATGAGCTGTTGTAAGTAGATGTTTTGAGATTAAAGCGAGAACTGCATGTATCCACGTGTTCATATCCTTTGCTAGTTAGTGAGTTATTAGCCCAGTTATAGATCATTTGTAGTCAGCAATGGGGGAGTGATTGCTTTCCTACAAGAGCACAAAACGTGTACATTTCTACATATCTTTGAGAAGTGAGAGGGGAAAATAGCTTTTTTTCGCATCAATCAACAACAATATTTTCAGTCACCTCCTTGTCTGAAGGACAAACAGGTTCATGTCAAGCCCTGCATGTTTTCTTTTCAAAAGTCATGCGTAATTTAGGACTACATTGAACACCACACATTGGCTGCTACTGTAGGCTGAATGATAAAACAACTATTTCCATGTTAAAATGTTATGTTATTTCTCCATTGTTTTTGATGGTAGACCACTACGATAGAGCGAAATTATGATTAAATAGCCACAGTAGCCTACGTGACCACTGTCTGAAACTCTGACTTAAAGCGGGTACAGCCTCAGTCTTCAAATTAAACATGCACTGGATGTTGCACAGGATTTTCACAATGTTCAAGTTTGCGCTGAGCAGACCTGAAATTTGCTCAGTGCTGAATTTGTTGTTGTTGAGGGAACTTTTCCCAGGACTGCTATCTGACAATACCAATTTCTGGGTTCAAACCTGAATTGCACGCAAGCCACAAGACAAGGCTACCCCATGGAGCCAAAGAGCCTAGGCATTAGCATGGGGAGCTTAGGGAAGGTTCACAGAACCACTTCCGTCCCACAGGTGTGAGGTGAGGTTTTACCTGTGCACTGTATGTGATGGCCTCTGCCTCCTCGTCTGTCATGGCCGTTAGGGTGTTGGTCAGCTCCTTCTCGCACGGGTCGTGTAACCCTGGTCCTCCTGGGGGTCATAAGTAGACGAGGAAATCTTCATTTCATTCAACCTTTATTCACACAGGTTACTCTCACTGAGATATAATCTCTTTTGCAAGAGATAGCTGTCCAGTGTGACACCAATATTATTCACATGCTGGTCTTTCATAACGATATTAATATAGATATAGTATCCTTCAATCACTTCTAGTGCCTTCAAAAAACGCGGCACATCAGTGAGGCAAACACACCACCTACTCCTTATTACATCATTAGTCAGATGAGCAGTCGTGTCCTGTGCCCCCGGGGTTAACTAAATGAGCCTCTGATTACTACATCGGTCGATGCTAATGAGTTATGACTTTATGAAATCATCAGAACCTGATTATTTGAAAGTAACAACAGGATTGTTTTTTCCCATGTCAGCTTGTAACAGGGAAAGTGTAAGGCAGAAAGAGAGAGAGACAGAGCAAGAGAGAAAGATAAACAGAGAGAGAGAGAGAGAGAGACAAAGAGAGACAGGTACAGTGCATTTGGAAAGTATTCAGACCCCTTGACTTATTCCACGTTTTGTTACGGCCTTATTCTAAAATGGATTAAATCAACACACAATACCCCGTAATGACATAGCAAAACCAGTTTTTTTTCCAAATTCTTGCAAATGTATTAAAAATAAAAACGGAAATATCACATAGGTTTACTCAGTACTTTGTTGAGGCAACTTTGGTAGCGATTACAGCCTCGAGTCTTCTTGGGTATGACACTACAAGCTTGAGTTTCTCCCAATCGCCTCTGCAGATCAAGCTCTGTCAGGTTGGATGGGGAGCGCTGCTACACAGATATTTGCAGGTCTCTCCAGAGATGTTCGATCGGGTTCAAGTCCGGGCTCTGGCTGGGCCACTCAAGGACATTCAGAGACTTCTCCCGAAGCCACTCCTGCATTGTCTTGGCTGTGTGCCTAGGGTCGTTGTCTTGTTTGTTGTAAGGTGAACCTTTGCCCCAGTCTGAGGTCTTGAGCGCTCTGGAGCAGATTTCATCAGGATCTCTCTGTACTTTGCTACGTTCATCTTTCCCTCAAAGCTTGGCATTCAGGCCAAAGAGTTCCAACTTGGTTTCATCAGACCAGTGAATCTGGACTGCTCCAGAGATTGTGGTCCTTCTGGAAGGTTCTCCCATCTCCACACAGGAACTCTGGAGCTCTTTCAGAGTGACCATTGGGGTCTTGGTCACCTCCTTGACTTCAGTTTGGCCGGGCGGCCAGCTCTAGGAAGAGTCTTTGTGGTTCCAAGCTTCTTCCATTTAAGAATGATGGAGGCCACTGTGTTCTTGGGGACCTTCAATGCTGCAGATATTTTTTGTGCCTAGACACTATTCTGTCTCGGAGCGCTACGGTCAATTCCTTCGACCTCATGTCAACCTCATGGTTTTTGCTCTGACATGAGCTGTCAACTGTGGGACCTTATATAGACAAATCATGTCCAGTTAATTTGATATACCACAGGTGGACTCCAAGTTGTAGAAACATCTCAAGGATGATCAATGGAAACAGGATGAACCTGAGCTCAATTTCGAGTCTCATAGCGAAGGGTCTGAATACTTATGTAAGTAAGGTATTTCTGTTCTTTATTTTTAATACATTTGCCAACATTTGTAAAAATCTGTTTTCGCGTTGTCATTCTGGGGTATTGTGTGTAGATTGACAGGGGGGGGGGGGATGTCATCAATTTTAGAATAAGTGTCTAACGTAACAAAATGTGGAAAAAGTCAAGGGGTCTGAATACTTTGCGAATGCACTGTAGGTACTGTACCTGGAAGGAGGATTCCTGAGGCGAGACACTCCATGACCCGACGGAGGGCCTCCCCTGCACCAAGCGGCCGGTTACACGTGGCTATGGCCTTCTCACAGATCAGCTCCAGGGGCTGGGGGAGATACCAAGATCAAGATAAAGCAACAACAGAGAGATCAGATCAGCTGTTAGTGGCACACAAACCAGTATATGTTTGGTCTGAGACACCAGTATATGTTTGGTCTGAGACACCAGTAAATGTTTGGTCTGAGACACCAGCATATGTTTGGTCTGAGACACCAGTATATGTTTGGTCTGAGACACCAGCATATGTTTGGTCTGAGACACCAGTAAATGTTTGGTCTGAGACACCAGCATATGTTTGGTCTGAGACACCAGTATATGTTTGGTCTGAGACACCAGCATATGTTTGGTCTGAGACACCAGTAAATGTTTGGTCTGAGACACCAGTAAATGTTTGGTCTGAGACACCAGCATATGTTTGGTCTGAGACACCAGTATATGTTTGGTCTGAGACACCAGTAAATGTTTGGTCTGAGACACCAGTATATGTTTGGTCTGAGACACCAGTATATGTTTGGTCTGAGACACCAGTATATGTTTGGTCTGAGACACCAGTAAATGTTTGGTCTGAGACACCAGTATATGTTTGGTCTGAGACACCAGTAAATGTTTGGTCTGAGACACCAGTATATGTTTGGTCTGAGACACCAGTATATGTTTGGTCTGAGACACCAGTAAATGTTTGGTCTGAGACACCAGCATATGTTTGGTCTGAGACACCAGCATATGTTTGGTCTGAGACAGCAGTAAATGTTTGGTCTGAGACACCAGTATATGTTTGGTCTGAGGCACCAGTAAATGTTTGGTCTGAGACACTTATATATGTTTAGTCTGAGATTCCAGTATATGTTTAGTCTGAGACACCAGTATATGTTTAGTCTGAGACACCAGTATATGTTTAGTCTGTGACACCAGTATATGTTTAGTCTGAGACGCCAGTATATGTTTACTCTGAGACACCAGTATATGTTTAGTCTGAGACACTAATATGTGTTTAGTCTGAGACACTAATATATGTTTGGTCTGAGACACTAATAGATGTTTAGTCAGAGACACTAATATATATTTAGTCTGAGATACTAATATATGTTTAGTCTGAGACACTAATATATATTTAGTCTGAGACATTAATTTATGTTTAGTCTGAGATACCAGTATATGTTTAGTCTGAGACACTAACACATGTTTAGTCTGAGACACTAATTTATCTCTAGTCTGAGACACTAATATATGTTTGGTCTGAGACACTAATATATGTTTGGTCTGAGACACTAATATATCTCTAGTCTGAGACACTAATATATGTTTAGTCTGAGACACTAATATATGTTTGGTCTGAGACACTAATATATGTTTAGTCTGAGACACTAATATATGTTTAGTCTGAGACACTAATATATGTTTAGTCTGAGACACTAATATATGTTTAGTCTGAGACACTAATATATGTTTAGTCTGAGACACTAATATATGTTTGGTCTGAGACACTAATATATGTTTAGTCTGAGACACTAATATATGTTTAGTCTGAGACACTAATATATGTTTGGTCTGAGACACTAATATATGTTTAGTCTGAGACACTAATATATGTTTAGTCTGAGACACTAATATATGTTTGGTCTGAGACACTAATATATGTTTGGTCTGAGACACTAATATATGTTTAGTCTGAGACACTAATATATGTTTAGTCTGAGACACTAATATATGTTTAGTCTGAGACACCAGTATATGTTTGGTCTGAGACACTAATATATGTTTAGTCTGAGACACTAATATATGTTTGGTCTGAGACACTAATATATGTTTAGTCTGAGACACTAATATATGTTTAGTCTGAGACACTAATATATGCTTAGTCTGAGACACTAATATATGTTTGGTCTGAGACACTAATATATGTTTGGTCTGAGACACTAATATATGTTTGGTCTGAGACACTAATATATGTTTAGTCTGAGACACTAATATATGTTTGGTCTGAGACACTAATATATGTTTGGTCTGAGACACTAATATATGTTTAGTCTGAGACACTAATATATGTTTAGTCTGAGACACTAATATATGTTTAGTCTGAGACACTAATATATGTTTGGTCTGAGACACTAATATATGTTTGGTCTGAGACACTAATATATGTTTGGTCTGAGACACTAATATATGTTTAGTCTGAGACACTAATATATGTTTGGTCTGAGACACTAATATATGTTTAGTCTGAGACACTAATATATGTTTGGTCTGAGACACTAATATATGTTTAGTCTGAGACACTAATATATGTTTGGTCTGAGACACTAATATATGTTTGGTCTGAGACACTAATATATGTTTAGTCTGAGACACTAATATATGTTTAGTCTGAGACACTAATATATGTTTGGTCTGAGACACTAATATATGTTTGGTCTGAGACACTAATATATGTTTGGTCTGAGACACTAATATATGTTTAGTCTGAGACACTAATATATGTTTGGTCTGAGACACTAATATATGTTTGGTCTGAGACACTAATATATGTTTAGTCTGAGACACTAATATATGTTTGGTCTGAGACACTAATATATGTTTGGTCTGAGACACTAATATATGTTTGGTCTGAGACACTAATATATGTTTAGTCTGAGACACTAATATATGTTTGGTCTGAGACACTAATATATGTTTGGTCTGAGACACTAATATATGTTTAGTCTGAGACACTAATATATGTTTGGTCTGAGACACTAATATATGTTTAGTCTGAGATACACATTACA
The DNA here is from genome assembly GCF_023373465.1 of Oncorhynchus keta. NCBI lineage: Eukaryota > Metazoa > Chordata > Actinopteri > Salmoniformes > Salmonidae > Oncorhynchus > Oncorhynchus keta. The sequence goes on from NC_068429.1 coordinate 44,203,313, forward strand.
TTGTTTGTGGAGTATCCAACAATACCAGTGTGCTGGAGTTGATTATTTTTCTAATACAGGGTCTTTTCACAGGACAAATGGAAATAAGCTAGGTGAGCAAACTACCGTACAGACAGACAGAGACTGACCCGACTTACCCATCCTTTCAGCGGCTCCCAGGCTGGTCGTCTATTGCACATGTCTCTCAGGATCCTGAGGATGATGACACACGACTTCAACCCGTTTACTCTGGCCTGGAGTCGGAGAAGAGAGGGAAGGTAACACTGAAGCATACACACACTACCAGGGGAGTGCAATAGACACACATTCCTATTTAGTGAGCGCGAGATTTGATTTGTCTTAGAATCATTCTTTACAGGCTGTCACTAGAAAAGGGGTTGAATTATTCACTTGAGGAATATTCGTTCGAGTCTGCAAATAAAGGTTTGGTTGAAAGAGGATACATTATTTTGAGGGAAGCTTTGACATAAATGACAGTCGGGCAGGTTTCGAAACAGCCAAAAGAAACAAAAAGTGTAGCAATTGCTTTTGTAGCCTTACAATAATCTCTCTCTCTCTCTCTGTATGTAGGCTGTTATACTACACAGGGCATGATTGAGAGATTCGATGAATGAGTTATTTTTGAATGAGAGAAATATATATATTTTTTTATTATCATATGAATGTTTTCAATTATAGTTGGCAGATAGCTGCCGTTTCAAATCAATTCTGTATTTTTATTAAGTGATTTGGTTCATTCATTCATTCATTTTCACGTGATCATAAGGCTACAATGACAATGGAGAGGTGAAGTAGAACTGAGAGCCAACCTGGAACCATTTGGCATGTCGCAGAGCCGCCAGGGCCACCAGGCATCTGTGCCTGTCCAGCATGTCTGCCGGGTCTGTCAGCTCAACACCCTCCACTGGTGAAATAAGAATGGGATATATACATATATATAGTATAAAGTAGAACACACACACACCGAAGTGTGTGTTTGAGATGGACTGTATATCCACTACTGACAGGACTACGCTTTGACTGACCACTCATTGTAGAACAGTCAGTCTGCGGTCGCTGAGTGCAATATAGTCGATCCCAAACACTCCCAGACACATACATTCCTAATCTCAAATGGAACCATAGCCCATACCTCCAAGACATTTGATCTCGGAGGATTGGAGAGGTGTAGGCAAGTGTACGTTTTCAGCATATCGCTTACGTCTCTGCAATAGGGGTCCATTTGGAATTGGGAAACACACACCCGACAGAGGGACACACACGTTGACCACGGCAAAGTTCTGTCAGGAGTACAGCGAACGATTGGCCGAGGAGTTGTTCAGATAGTTAGAACTTCCATTCCTTCTCAAGTAATCTTAGAAGAGCCATCCACATTTCCAGAATAAAGTCAAATAAATATTCTCAATCATTTTCACCCTGACACCCATATTTTCTGGACATCTATATATATGATCAGAAAAAAATTGTCTAGGATGCCAGGCAAAGCTAGGGTTATTATGATAAGACAAAAGCACGTATCTTACATTGTGATAAGACAAAAAAAATATTTCTCTTACATTGTTATTTCAGAATATCTCATTACAATGAGCACATGAGTAAATTCCACTCCATTCCTCTCCATGCACTCAAGCATCCTGACTGGTTGCATCACTGCCTGGTATGGCAACTGCCTGGCCTCCGACCGCAAGGCACTACAGAGGGTAGTGTGTACAGCCCAGTACATCCCTGGGGCCAAGATCCTGCCATCCAGGACCTCTATATCAGGTGGTGTCAGAGGAAGGCCCTAAAACCTGTCAAAGACTCCAGCCACCCTAGTCACAGACTGTTCTCTCTTCTACAGCACGGCAAGTGGTACCGGAGCGCCAAGTCTAGGTCCAAGAGGCTTCTAAACAGCTTCTACCCCCAAGTCATGAGACTCCTGAACATCTAATCAAATGGCTACCCAGACTATTTACAACCTGTAATTTAAATACTTATTTATTTGGATTTCATGTAAGGGACATAAACAAAATAGTCCAAATTGGTGAAGTGAAATGAAAAATATAACTTGTTTCCAAAAGTGGTGCGTGCATATGTATTCACCCACTTTGCTATGAAGCCCCTAAATAAGATATGGTGCAACCAATTACCTTCAGAAGTCACATAATTAGTTAAATAAAGTCCACCTGTGTGCAATCTAAGTGTCACATGATCTCAGCATATTTACACCTGTTCCCGAAAGGCCCCAGAGTCTGCAACACTACTAAGCAAGGGGCACCACCAAGCAAGTGGCACCATGAAGACCAAGGAGCTCTCCAAACAGGTCAGGGACAAAGTTGTGGAGAAGTGCAGATCAGGGTTGGGTTATAAAATAATATCCAAAACTTTGAACATCCCACGGAGCACCATTAAATCCAATATTAAAAAATTGAAAGAATATGGCACCACAACAAACCTGCCAAGAGAGGGCCACCCATCAAAACTCACAGACCAGGCAAGGAGGGCAGTAATCAGAGAGGCAACAAAGAGACCAAAGATAAGCCTGAAGGAGCTGCAAAGGTCCACAGCAGAGATTGGAGTATCTGTCTATAGGACCATTTTAAGCCGTACACTCCATAGAGTTGGGCTTTACGGAAGAGTGGCCAGAAAAAAGCCATTGCTTAAAGAAGAAAAATAAGCAAACACGTTTGGTGTTTGCCAAAAGGCATGTGGGAGACTCCACAAACATATGGAAGAAGGAACTCTGGTTAGATGAGACTAAAATTTAGCTTTATGGCCATCAAGGAAAACACTATGTCTGGTGCAAACCCAAAACCTCTCATCACCCCGAGAAAACCATCCCACAGTGAAGCCTGGTGGTGGCAGCATCATGCTGTGTAGATGTTTTTCATCGGCAGGGACTGGGAAACTGGTCAGAATTGAAGGAATGATGGATGGTGCTAAATACAGGGAAACTCTTGAGGGAAACTGTTTCAGTCTTCAAGATATTTGAGACTGGGATGGAGGTTCACCTTCCAGCAGGACAATGACCCTAAGCATACTGCTGAAGCAACACTCATGTGGTTTAAGGGGAAACATTTAAATGTCTTGGAATGGCCTAGTCAAAGCCCAGAACTCAATCCAATTGAGAATCTGTGGTATGACTTAAAGATTGCTGTACACCAGTGGAACCAATCCAACTTGAAGGACCTGTAGCAGTTTTGCCACTGGCAAAAATCCCAGTGGCTAGATGTGCCAAGCTTATAGAGACTTGCAGCTGTAATTTCTACAAACGGTGTCTCTACAAAGTATTGACTTCTGGGGGATGAATAGTTATGCATGCTCAAGTTTTCAATTTTTTGGTCTTATTTCTTGTTTGTTTCACCCCCCAAAAAAATATTTTGCATCTTCAAAGTGGTAGGCACATTGTGTAATCAAATGATGCAAACCCCTCAACAATCCATTTTAATTCCAGGTTGTAAGGCAACAATTTAGGAAAAATGCCAAGAGGAGTGAATACTTTCGCAAGCCACTGTATTATCTATGCATAGTCACTTTAATAACTCTACCTACATGCACATATTACCTCAATTACCTCGACTAACCGGTGCCAGCGCACATCGACTCTGTACCGGTACCCCCTGTATATGGTCTCGCTATTGTTATTTTACTGCCGCTCTTTAAATTACTTGTTCTTTTTATTTCTTATTCATATTTTGTTAAACTGAAATGTTGGTTCGGGGCTTGTAAGTAAGTATTTCACTGTTGCCTTCGGCGCATGTGACTAAAACAATTTGATTTGATTTGAAGCAGGTCAGCAATGGGAATCCTTGTGTGTGTGTGTTTGTGTTTGTGTCTGTGTCTGTGCCCAGCTGCTTCTGGAGTGGATTATTACAATGCCTCCATGAAGCAGAGAGCAGGCGAAATAGCCACAGCACACTCTGTACTCAATGTCCCAGAGAAACGGGCCCATAGCTAGACGAGTGCAGAGAAGATAAAAAACAGACCTAAAGCTAATCATAACATCAGCAGCATTTGTCCTGCTTACTTATCATACAGCACCCCCAGGTACTGTACCAGCTTTAGTACACTGAGTATGGAGCAGTGAAAAACAAGGCGACTCGTATGGATGAATAAAGTAGCCTGTTATTTTTCTATCCCGTATCGGTTATCTCTCCCGCCATTCAACTATTCCAACACTCTCAGCGACACAGCTACTGCACCAGCTCCTCTACCCTCGGTGTGGATTGAGGACAATAGTTTAGCATCGCTATATGGGGCCACTCAAGGCATTACACAGGTTAATTTCACTCATTCCTCTCTTCTCCTTCCCTCTCTCTAACCCTCTCTCTCTCTCATCATCTCTCCTCAGTCAGACCACCCGACTCAGCTACACAACGAGCTCTGGCTGAGGTTATGAATGGCTCTTTGATACTGACTTTCAGTGCTCCAACCGACACTGACAAATACCGGTTTATCCAACAGGAAGCTCTAACAAATTCAAGGTTTGTTTTGCAGTATCTCATCAAGGTTCAAAATAAATCACGACTTCACATGAATGATTGATTATGAATTACATTACGGCACAATTGTGAAATCTATACATTGATTCGAACAGAAAATAAGAGAGCAGTAGTATAATTTATAATTCCATTACGGGTCAGAAAGCGGTGTCAGAAAGAGCACTCATTGAAACTTGAAATGGATGCATTCTGCGCCGTAATAGGTTCCATAAGACGTTGCCTAATAGGATACATAAAGCATTGCCTATCGATCTTAAAGGAATATATACAGCCTCGGTATCTATTGAAATGGAGTGGCTCTCAGTGCGCCGTGTGCCATCCAGAATGGGCAATATTCGACTTTTGAAATGGCCACGCTCTTTTAGCTGAGTACAGACACCCCTGGGACTGATGGTGGGCTCGTACAAATGACCATCCAGGCAAGGCACAGCGGGCGATATCACACCCGTATATATATGTCGAACGAAGGTCTGCTGAGACCAAAACACTTTGTTTAATCGCTAATTCGAATGGAGAGAGTGTCGTGCCTCATCTTGTAATGCAACGGTACTAGACTCTGGAGACGGCCTTGTTCTTTAAGCTATGTACTGTACAGACTGTGTACAGACGCACTGTTTACAGACAGACACCTAGCCTGGGTTCATACCAATTGCTGTGATGAGTTCTTGTTGCCAGCGAGTTGCTGTGGGACACTGAGCCGTTCCTCACTGCGACAGGGCCCTTGACCCGCTCGTCTCTCGCCGGAAATACAACCGGTACGGGGGGGAGGGATAGTTCCCCTTGATCTACAGCCGCCCCCGTGTCATCTCTCATCTCTCACTCAGACCTTACTGTCGAGCAAGCTGGATCAGCAGCACGATGGATGGGTGCGTTCCTGCCTCCGCTATTGATTTTGCCAGGGTCTAGATGTCTCCCTCTCCCTCCCTCTCTGTGTTCCAAACAGCACCCTATTCCCTATATAGTGCACTACTTTTGACCAGGGCCCATAGGGATTTGAGTGTGATTTGGGCCGCAAACCCCTACCTCACGCCCATCTCCTCTTCCCAATTACACCAACACGCCACACTCCCCCCACCAGTAGGCTACCACCGACAGAGGAGGAGAGATAGGACAGGAACGGCTGCCATTTTATAACCCCTTTTGAGGGATGTTGTTTAGCAATGTTTCGGCTCTCACAACATCACTTTACAGTGAACAGTCTCAAAGTGACAAACTACCCAGGTATGTGAAAGAGATGGAGAATGTGATGATGAGAAAGAAAGGAATGTGGTGGCTGGGTGTCGATCAGACCCGTGTTATTTTCCCCCAGCCTTTTCTGTATGGTTTCTTTGGTCTCACGCGAACCTCATCTTACTCAGTCAAGGGTTAAAAATAGACCGTTAAACAGACAGGGAGAGAAGATAGACAGAGGAAAGGGGTAGAAAGATAGACGGTGGTGTCTTATTTGCAGAGAGAGCATGTGTATTCTAGGGTGGGGCTCTGACTCTGCCCTGTCCCGGCTCCCTGTCCCGGCCCCCCAAAAAATTGTCAAAGACTCCAGTCACCCAAGTCATAGACTGTTCTCTCTGCTACCGCATGGGCAAGTGGTACCGGAGCGCCACGTCTAGGCTTGTGACAAATCAAATTTGATTCAATGTTCCTTCTCCCAGCCCTGTTGACCATGATACATGCTACAGGGCTGCTGAGGCAGAATAGTAGGGTGAAGAATCACTATGACCGCGACTATGTTTACACTTTTCTTCTGGCTTTTAGGAAAGATTTGAGACTAATATGGCCCAGACTGCTGGATAAATGACTTTATGTTACAGAGTGGTGGGCGTGTGTGCATGTGTGTGCATGTGTGTGCATGTGTGTGCATGTGTGTGCGGACGCGTGTGTGTGTACAGTGACTTGCGAAAGAATTCACACACCTTGGCATTTTTCCTATTTTGTAGCCTTACAGCCTGGAATAAAAAAAAGTATTTTTGGAAGGCTTGTATCATTTGATTTGCACAACATGCCTACCACTTTCAAGATACAAAATCATTTTTATTGTGAAACAAAAAATATATGAATGAGCGATGGCCGAACAGCATAGGCAAGATCTACTGCATCTTGCCTATGCCGTTCGGCCACCGCTCATTCATATATTTTGATGTACATATTCTTATTCATTCCTTTACACGTGTGTGTGTATAAGGTAGTTCTTGTGAAATTGTTAGATTACTTGTTCGATATTACTGAATGGTCGCAACTAGAAGCACAAGCATTTCGCTACACCCGCATTAACATTTGCTAACCATGTGTATGTGATTTGATAAGAAATAACAAACAAAAAAATTTAAACTTGAGAGTGCATAACTATTCACCCCCCAAAGTCAATACTTTGTAGAGCTACCTTTTGCAGAAATTACAGCTGCAAGTATCTTGGGGTAGGTCTCTATAAGCTTGGCACATCTAGCCACTGGGATTGTTGCCCATTCTTCAAGGCAAAACTGCTACAGCTCCTTCAAGTTGGATGGGTTCCACTGGTGTACAGCAATCTTTAAGTCATACCACAGATTCTCAATTGGATTGAGGTCTGGGCTTTGACTAGGCCATTCCAATACATTTAAATGTTTCCCCTTAAACCACTCATGTGTTGCTTTAGCAGTATGCGTAGGGTCATTGTCCTGCTGGAAGGTGAACCTCCTTCCCAGTCTCAAATCTCTGGAAGACTGAAACAGTTTCCCTCAAGAATTTCCTGTATTTAGCGCCATCCATCATTCCTTCAATTCTGACCAGTTTCCCAGTCCTTGCTGATGAAAAACATCCACACAGTATGATGCTGCCACCACCATGCTTCAATGTGGGGATGGTGTTCTTGGGGTGATGAGAGGTTTTGGGTTTGCGCCAGACATAGTGTTTTCCTTGATGGCCAAAAAGCTACATTTTAGTCTCATCTGACCAGAGTACCTTCTTCCATATGTTTGGGGAGTCTCCCACATACCCTTTGGCAAACACCAAATGTGTTTGCTTATTTTTTTCTTTAAGCAATGGCTTTTTTCTGGCCACTCTTCCATAAAGCCCAGTTCTGTGGAATGTATGGCTTAAAGTGGTCCTATAGACAGATACGGTGGACCTTTGCAGCTCCTTCAGAGTTAACTTGGTCTCTTTGTTGCCTCTCTGATTAATGCCCTCCTTGCCAGGTCCATGAGATTTGGTGGGCGGCCCTCTCTTGGCAGGTTTGCTGTGGTGCCATATTCTTTCCATATTTTAATAATGGATTTAATGGTGCTCCGTGGGATGTTCAAAGTGTTTGATATTTTTTTTATAACCCAACCCTGATCTGCACTTCTCCACAACTTTGTCCCTGAAGTGTTTGGAGAGCTCCTTGGTCTTCATGGTGCCACTTGCTTGGTGATGCCCCTTGCTTAGTAGTGTTGCAGACGCTGGGGCCTTTCGGAAACAGGTGGACTTTATTTAACTAATTATGTGACTTCTGAAGGTAATTGGTTGCACCAGATCTTATTTAGGGGGTGAATACATGTGCATGCACCACTTTTCAGTTTTTTTATTTTTTATTTATCATTTCACTTCACCAATTTGGTCTATTTTCTGTATGTCCACTACATGAAATACAAATAAAAATGTATTTAAATTACAGGTTGTAATGCAACAAAATAGGAAAAACACCGGGATGAGTACTTTTGCAAGGCACTATACGTGCACACCATGCGCAAGTTTGATGAAGAGTTAGTGTCGAGGGAATATGGCATCTTGTCTTATCCATTGTCTCCCCAAGGCAGGAGGATTGGAATACGGGCGTAGCTTTGGGAGAGGGCCATGGATATATTTTCAAAGCTTACTGTGTCCCAGTGGACTCCTGCTAACAACACTAGTGCTGCTGCTCTCTGCAGTAGCATAAATCATACACACAGATGTGCGCACAAACATGCGTATGCAAACCTACACACCTCAATACCTCCTCCCTCTATGTCCATGTAAAGACCAACTCATTTTATTTCCCCCTTAAACCCATTTCACTACCTCCGTTGGAAGAGAAAAAGACACACATAAACACAAAAACAACAGCGAAACAGATGTGATTGTGGTACCTTGTTCGTCCGCGTCGCTGTCCTCTCTCATCTGCGGGGAGGTGAGGGTGACCTTCAGGGTGAGTTTTGGCTCTGTCGTACTACACACCAAGATGGCTGCCTCTGGCACACAGCGCTGCACCTCATACTTGTCTTCGGTTAACTTCTGTTAGGGGTTAGGGGTCAGAGGTCAATAACAGCAGGCGTTAGAGGTCAAGGGTTAAAGGTCACAGCCAGGACAAACTGCACTTGACCCTTGGCTTGGGTCATGACAATTTCAGCTGGTCTCAGTCCAGGCTGTGCAAGCCGATAAGAGCAAGCCAAATCACCAACAGTGCATTACACACACACACACACACACACACACACACACACACACACACACACACACACACACAATGCATTTACAAAGCAGATTATGAGAAGAGAGAGCGAGGGGGAGAATAAAAAGAAAGAAAGAAAAAAGGGCCCTGATTGAAAACAACATTGTTTGATGTGGAGGCTGAAAGCTAGTTCTGTCGCTATAATCCCTTGTATTAATGCCAGCCACACAATTGCAATGTGCATGTCCTTTTTATGCATTCTGTGTGTGTGTGTGTGTGTGTGTGTGTGTGTGTGTGTGTGTGTGTGTGTGTGTGTGTGTGTGTGTGTGTGTGTGTGTGTGTGTGTGTGTGTGTGTGTGTGTGTGTGTGTGTGTGTGTGTGTGTGTGTATGTGTCAGTCCTTTTTATTAATTCTCCTCTCATACAAGGGAAATCAATTACCTCTGGCCCCAGTGATCCGACTTAAGATCAGATGATGAATTTTAGAGTGTCAGCAGCATTCAGACAGCCATATACACACCCACACACACACACACACACACACACACACACACACACAACACACACACAAAGAGACATAAACCCGCGCACAGACATAAAGACACACACAAATACACTACCAAAGATACATAAAAAACACACACACAACCCTCAAGTGTGTTGGCTGTTTAAAACACACACACAATCTCAATGGATACATAGCTAGTGTGTTGGGCTGTTTAGCTGTAATAAGACAGAACCATAAATGTCCCAGTTTCCACACTTCCACTGACAAGCCAAAATGTAGCTCTGATATGGCTATGAGCATGTGCTAACATGGAAATGTAGGCCTCAATTTAAACCAAGGCCAAGAAAATGCTGCTATGGGTGTACTGTGAACTCTACACCAAGCTATATGAGGCCATATATTCACAGGCAGTCAGGAAAGCAAAGGCTAGCTTTTTCAAACAGAAATTTGCATCCTGTAGCACAACTTCGCTACTTCTCCTTCACCCAAATCCAGATTGCTGATGTTCTGAAAGAGCTGCAGAACCTGGTCCCGTACAAATAAGCTGGGCTAGACAATTTTATTATACCTTTATTTAACCTTTATTTAACTAGGCAAGTCAGTGGGTTCACTGCCTGTTCAGGGGAAGAACGACAGATTTGTACCTTGTCAGCTCGGTGATTTGAACTTGCAACCTTCCGGTTACTAGTCCAACGCTCTAACCACTAGGCTACCCTGCCGTCCCAAATCTGGACCCTCTCTTTCTAAAATTATTATTGCAACCCCTATATTACTAGCCTGTTCCAACCTCTCTTTAGTATCGTCTGAGATCCCTAAAGATTGGAAAGCTGCCGCGGTCATCCCCCTCTTCAAAGGGGGAGACACTCTTGACCCAAACTGTTACAGACCTATATCTATCCTACCCTGCCTTTCTAAGGCCTTCGATGTGATGGGCTATTAACAAGTGCAGGGAGTGAGGAACGTTGACAGGAGGCCTGATCAATCAAAAGCCATGCAGGCATATCCTTCTGTCTCATCGCAGGTAAACTTTCCCTCCAGAAAGACACAATGTTCAGATTAGCAGCCCAATAATACAGTTTAAAGTGAGGAAGGCCAAAGCCCCCCTCTATTTTGTACTTGCATAAATGCTTCTTTGAAATTCTGGCTGACTTGTTATCCCCTAAAAATGGAGTTACTATTGAATCCAGTTTCTTAAAATAGCTTTGTGGTATGAAATTGGGTAGACATTGGAAGAGGTAAAGAAACCTGGGTAGGACAACCATTTTAATAGCGTTTATACGACCAACCAAGGAGATAGGCAGAGTTTTCCAAAAATCTATATTTTGTTTAAGCTGATATATTTGCATGTCCCAATTCGCTTTCAATAGCTGATCAAGGTCTCTTGTCACTACAATGCCGAGGCTTGTGAACTTGTCCATCACTGTTCTAAACGGGGTAGATTGCAGAAATTGCATATCCACAGGCCGTGATATTGGCATCAACTCACTTTTTTGCCAGTTTATCTTGTAGCCAGAGAAGGAGCCAAATGTGTTTATCAAGTTAAGTAAGGGTGGAATAGAAGTATTAGGTTTGGACAAAAACAAAAGAACATCGTCTGCATATAGGGAAATGTTGTGCTGTGTGTCCTTGATTTTAACAGAAGCTATATCGGCACATGCCCGAATGCGAGTAGCAAGGGGTTCCATGGCTACAGCGAAGAGATCAGGCGAAATAGGGCACCCCTGTCGGCACCCCTTGAACAAGCGGAATGACTGCCGGCATTTCTTGATTGGTTACCACGGACGCCATTGGGTGTGCATAAATAATTCTTATCCAATTAATAAATTCCTTTCCGAACCCAAAGAAGAAGAAGGACTGACTTTGGTCCGGCGTTACAAAACCCGATCTAGCCAGACCTTCTGCCACAGGCACCGAGTGTCTCCTATCTACAGGTGGAGAATACACAAGTCCAATATAGTACAGACTGCTGAATGAATGGGTTCCATAGCACAGAGCAGTGTGTGTGTCAGGGTTTCCGTGGCGCCGGACAACGTGACCGGGAAGATTTTAATTTACAGGCCATTTGACAAATTTACCGGACTCATTTGCATATAACCCATTAGGGCATCCACCCGCTGTGCTTAGAATGACAGAAATCACATTTCAATTATGGTAATTCATCTTAACAGAACATGCAACTCCTGTAATAAAACATCATTTTCAAAACATTTGCCAAAATGCAATTCACAGAAGAACACCATTCTAAACAGCACACCTGATGCCAGCAGTTAAATACATGACAAAGATGAAACTCTCAGTTAGAAACGTAAAAAGTGGGAGAATCTAAAGATGTAGCTAATATAACTAGGATTGTGCCTTCGGCTTCTGGACAACGAAAGAAAGTTGATTTGAAAACCAATAGAACAGGAGAGAAATCCTGTTTTCAATGGCATACGAGGAAGTCTTTACAAAATAATTGCCTGCACATTTCCATGGTAGGATTTTTAATAGGCTACTTTGAAACAAGGTAAGAAAGACGCGCCTCACAATATGAAGTAAAAAGTTCAGGTTGCAAATCACATTGAAAATGATGGGTGACGCACTGATGTCGCCTGCCTACCGTTGCCTATGCACCTGAATGGAGAATGGGAGAGGCGCTTCAATTACCAGCTGAGAAACAAAAAGTGTAGCTCTTAATCGCGGTCACAACATTTTTTTTTTTAAACACGCGATTGCATTTAGAATTGTTGCGCAATGACGGAGCTTTATAAAAGCCCACATTTCACTCCGGCAGCAACGAGCTGATTGAGGAGCTGCAGTAGCAGCTCGTGTGCCGTCTGACAAGTGATATTCCCCTCAAAATAGGTACGCTGTGAGCAAGTGATACATAAGATGCATGACGACTAACGAAAATACACACAATTAAATTCCACTACATTTAGCAAATGAATCCATAGACTGATAAGCACGAGGGCCAAATGTATTACATCGAGTGATATTTCCATTAACGAATAAAAAATATTATTTTGTCTATTCGAAGATAGCTGGGCTGTCAGTAAACAATTTGAGGTTTACTTAGAAGCAATGCAAATATCAAGGTACTATCAATATCAATATCAAGCTATAAGGACACTCAATCATACTTTTGAATGGTAAGTTTACAAACATATGTTATAATTAATAGAATTGAAACTTGTTTCTCATTATGGTGAAACAGATTTGGCTCATTAATCTATAGGGTCCAAATAATGGTGAACCACACTTCTTTGGAAATATACATTGTAGAATAATAGCGAAGACATCAAATATTATGAAATAACAAATATGCAATCATGTAGTAACCAAAAAGGGATAGTTTTTTCCTGCCGGAAGCAATTGTATTTATTCAAGTTTTTGCTTTTCTTTTTTTTTTTTTGGGCAAAAGCCGTCAATTACTGGTGTTTGTGTGTGTGCATCTGTCTCTCTCATATCTCTTACTTGTATCTGCAGGGGCAGGTTGTCACAGACAGTGCACAGCAGTGCATCAGTGGGTTTCTCTCTACACATCAGCACCAGCTCCAGATCCATGTCCTGTTTGATGAGCAGCCCTTTAGCCACCAGGCCGATCCTCATCACCCCACACAGCACACCTCCACCGGGCTCCCTGAGGACAACAGGCAAGCTGGGTTACACTTAAAACATGGGATAGGTTAACTAACCAACTAACTACCTAAACTACATAAACTGTACTACTACATGAGTTATTAGAGAAAACAGATAAATGTCAAGTCGTAAATAGAATTCCATAATATCAAGGCTCAACATTTCCCAATATCTGGAAATAGAAAATAGCCCATACAAAATGACTGTCGACCTGGCAGACACGCAACAGAACACCAGAGGCCTATATCACAGCGTGCATCAGTCGGGAACCCCACCTGCAGCTGCTGTCTGTGCAGTCATCTGGGCTGGCGCTGGGACTAACGTCGGGGTCGTCGTTAAGGTCGTCGTCATGGTCAGCACTACCGTCCTCTGTCATTGTGCTGTCTGTGGGGTTCGGCTGGCCGTCTGTCTGGCCGGCTGCTGCGTCTGCCTGGCTGTTACTCTGCACCGATTGGACATTGCTCTGGTCTATCCAATCAGAGACGTGTTTGAGGGCACCCTCCACGGTGGACACCAGGGTCTGGACCGCCTCCAGTTCAGACGACGATGGGTAGATGGTGGAGTGTTTGGCCATGACGTGGCGGTCATCATTACCGAACGAACGGAAGGACCTCTTTAGGGGGGGAGAGAAGAGGTAAAGAAAAAGAGAGAAAGATAGATAAGAGGGAGAGAGAGAGGAGAATGGAAGGAGAGTCAGTTAGAAACACCACAGTGAACAGTACAAACACACCCCTCTGTTTCCAAACTATTTCTCTATTTCCTATTTCTTGCAAACACAGCCAGTCTTGTTAGTAGTTCCAAGGGCACCTCTGGAGAAAAGCATTCAGCAGCAGATTAAACTTTAATCAATCAAACTCACCTCAGCTTCAACGGATGGCCAAACAAACGTCTGCCCAGGTAACATATCCTCTAACAGCCCTGTCTGCTCTGCTCTGTTCACACCCTGTCCTGTGCTGCTGCTCCCTGCAACCGGCCGTATTGTAGTTCACTATGGAGAGGCCACTACTGGCAACTTGAATTCCATTTGCACGCTCACACACACCTCTCACCATACCCCTGTCAAACTGAACTATCTCCTGGAGCAGAGCCGGGGAGACGCAGCCAGCATTAAAACGTCTGTCAACACTTTGATCTCTCAGTGTGTGTGTGTGTGGTTAATAACTTGACATCCCTTTACTTTTTGCCACATGTTTTTTTCGTGTTAAACCTAGAATTTAGAATGAATTAAATTGAGATTTTGCATCACTGGCCCACTCACAGTAACACAATATGAATACTGGTACTCAGTGATGTGTTGGATTTGCCCCAAACATACCGCTTTGTATTCAGGACATGAAGTTAATTTCTTTGTAATATGTTTTGCAGTTTTACTTTACTATCTTATCGCAAACATGATTGCCTTCATTTGTTTGGACCCCAGGAAGAGTAGTTGCTGCTTTGGCCCAAAGCACCTCCCTCTGCAACTGGATCCTGGACTACCCCAGGGGGTAAGGGTAGGCAACAACACATCTGCCACGCTGATCCTCACCACGGGGGCCCCTCAGGGGTACGTGCTTAGTCCCCTCCTGTACTCCCTGTTCACCCCCGACTGCGTGTCCAGGCACGACTCCAACACCATCATTATGTTTTTGAAAAGTATAATGGTCAAATCTTGCACAATCCAGGTGTGGAATGTGCTTAGAGAATTACCCAGAAAGACAGCTGTAATCACTGCCAAATGTGTATTGACTCAGGGTTGTGAATACTTACGTAAATGAGATATTCCTTTTTATTTTTTAAACTCTGTCTAAAAACAGTGTGTGTGTAGATGGGTGAGAAAAACAACAACAATTGAATCCATTTTGAATTCAAGATGTAACTCAACAAAATGTGGAATGAATACTTTCTGAAGGCACTGCCAGCACATGCATCATCCTTATGGGTGGGAAATCAATTTAAAGCCAATGACAGTCTCCATCTGATGGCAGCGACCCCAGCACCTCACACTGTCTGCCCCCTCTCCTAACCATCCTCAATCAAGTCGAATTCAATTCCATCCTAACCTCCCTGACTCCCCCACCTCATCTAATTCAATCAAGCAACCAGCTCTCAGCCTCCCCCTGACTCACCCGCACTGCTAAGGGGGAGGAGGGAACAGCAGTGCTGGGGGAACTGGCCCCATTATCTTATCTATTTCAAATTCATATCTCTACATTTTACATTTTATTATTATTATCATATATTCCCCGTTTTCTCCCCAATTTCTCCCCAATTTCGTGGTATCCAATTGGTACAGTCTTGTCTCACCACTGAAACTCCCGTATGGACTCAGGAGAGGCGAAGGTCGCGAGCCGTGCCTCCTCCAAAACACAACCCAACCAAGCCGCACTGCTCCTTGACACAATGCCCACTTAACCCGGAAGCCAGCTGCACCAATGTGTCGGAGGAAACACCGTACACCTGGCAACCGTGTCAGTGTGCACCGCACCCGGCCAGCCACAAGAGTCGCTAGTGCGCGATGGGACAAGGACATCCTGCCGGCCAAACCCTCCCATAACCCGGACGACGCTGGGCCAATTATGCGCCACCCCATGGGTCTCCTGGTCGCGGCCGGCTGCGACATATCCTGGACTCGAACCCAGAATCTCTAGTGGCACAGGTAGCACCGCGATGCAGTGCCTTAGACCACTGCTCCACTCACCCCAAATCAAATCAAAGTTTATTTGTCACGTGCGCGCCGAATACAACAGGTGTAGTAGACC